>NC_135565.1:9226741-9537991 GCF_964340395.1 Glandiceps talaboti
ACACGTGTTCATAATTTATTTTGACAGTGGTCGAAAAATGTGCTCTCGTCAAACGAACTTCCTTTGACGTTGCAAGGCATAGCGTTGTTCTTTGAATGAAAGAGTGTGTAGTCTGAAGGGACCGTCCATAACCGCTTTTAAACTTACGGTTATGCAAAAAGCCTCACACGGAGTATATTGTGTCATATTGTAACTCTCAAGTGTGGGCCAAACTGTAAAACTATTGAAAAGTCAGTTTCACGCACTCTGTGTTGTATAGTTTTTGAAAAACACAATTAATCACATGAATGCCATAACGTTGGTTGTTGTCAAGATGGAATTTGGCCACATAATTGTCCTGATTGCATACAGTGAATGATGATTTCTGTCTGAAATTGTACGTGAGTAGCACCACGTCAGAACTCGACTAAAATCATCAGGCGGTAATAAACTAGTTTTATGGTATTTTTTACATCATTCATTATTTTGGGATGGGGGTGGGTGTGGGGGTACAGTCGTAATATATAATTACAACTAGAGAAATAAAATGAAAACGTCTTTAAAAAGGAGTGTTATTTTAAATTTCTCGCAATTTAACATGTGTGTTTTCATGCATGCAATAAAGGTAGTTGTGAGATGAAGTAACATTTACTGTACGTAACTCAGAGATGCCATCCCATTTACCAGACATTTAGAGACGAGATGACATCACAGCAACTCACTGTACAGTAAAATGATATCACATTCACAGTAAATGTACACATGGCTACATTGTTTAAAATGACATGACATCACATACATACCATGACATCATGGGCCAGTACATGACAGTGAGATGACATCACTTTCACTGTATGTGAATCACTCTAACTTGAAATCAAACAATACAACAGGAAAAGGTGTGCATAGCAATATGAAGTGATGTCGCTATTTCAGAGAAATACTGCCAATGTCAGATGATTCATGGTGAGAGTGACACAGAGTTCAGTAATTTTGGTTGCGCAAATTGCAATGCATGTAAAACGTATGTTCACAAATTAATTTTTCTAAAATGGTCTTAATATTGTGATTTTACAAGTAATGGTTGTTTTTTCTTTGAACTTCGAACCCCCCCCCCCCCCATATTTCTTATCCTTGGTGTAATTTCTGTCACTCCGAGCCCATCTGTGCAACAAATTTCACCAAATTCCGCTCCGAATTGTTAGTAGATAAATGAAATTGGTGAGATTCATCACACAGATCGTCCCAAGTAATCTCAAGTAATGTAACAGTCATTTCAATGCAAAGTATTTCTTTGTGGAGGAGAGAGTTATTACAAAAGACGAGATCCTAATGTCGTGAATTTGTTTTGTCCTATTTGAACTGTTGTTGACTTATTTTGTAACTAGAAGACAATGTTTCCTACATGAAGGCCAATCTAATCATTACACGATAAAGTTGTCCTTCTATTAAGGGCCAGTCCTACTGTCGCCATTGTGTTTCATAGTCCTATTTGCCTGCCTTTTAGAGTTTGCCGACAAACTACGTTTTATAGTGCAGTATAAAACTAATCAAGTTCTGGATAAAATGAATCAACATATGCACATCACTTGTAACTTGCAAGATTTACTGCTGTATACAACTAAGTCACACTTAACTGTATGAAACAAACAGTGCTGTATGTTAAATAGATCAACACTAATAGTTACAGTGCTGTATAAAAGAAACACAAGACAGTGCTGTATTAAACAAACCAGCACTGTATTACAGTACTGTATAAAATAAAATGACACTAACAGTGCTGTGTAAAACAAACACTGGTCTATGAAGTAAACCAACACTGAAGTTACAGTACTGTACATTTGTATAAAACAAACCAGCACTTAATTACAGTGCTGTATAAAACAAACCAACACTTACAGTGCTGTATAAAACTAGCCAACACTTAATTACAGTGCTGTATAAAAACACAAGCACATACATATACAGTACTGTATAAAACAACCCAACACTTACAGTGCTGTATAAAACAAACCAACACTTAATTACAGTGCTGTATAAAAACACAAGCACATACATATACAGTACTGTATAAAACAACCCAACACTTACAGTGCTGTATAAAACAAACCAACACTTACAGTGCTGTATAAAACAAACCAACACTTAATTACAGTGCTGTATAAGATAAACCAACACACAGTGCTGTATAAAACAAACCAACACTTAATTACAGTGCTGCATAAGATAAACCAACACACAGTGCTGTATAAAACAAACCAACACTTAATTACAGTGCTGTATAAAATAAACCAACACTTAATTACAGTGCTGTATAAAATAAACCAACACTTAATTACAGTGCTGTATAAAATAAACCAACACTTAATTACAGTGCTGTATAAAATAAACCAATACAGGGCTGTATAAAATTGATATTGCGCAAATTGAAGGAGCAAGCAAGGAAATCAAATTGAAGTGGTTTGTATAACAATTAAAAAGATTTTAATCCTGGGATTGTTGTCTAGTACTTGAGTCTGCTTCTACTGTTAGTGCTAGTGATTGGGGAACAAAAGACGGCCTGCATGCTGTGATGCACTACCTAGCAATTACCAGTCACGTACAGCCTTGCCACACTTTTCATAGTCTGTGTAACTTAGTGTAAGATACCGACATTCGTGCCACGCTATCAGCCAGCACTGATGTTCTTCAGCCCTATCTGAAGCCTGATAGGGCTGAACAACATGATGTATCTTACAGTCCATTCTTTTCAAAGTCTGCCAGAAATTTCTAGACTTGGGTCAAAGTTCGCAACTCTTCTAATACCTTGTCCACAAGATATGATGTCTACAGATTGGCTAATAACAAGCACTTTAATATATAATAATGATAAGCATGGCTTGTTCATCTTCATGCTATCTTAATACTATCCTCACTTTGTTGTTTATTTCTGTTTAGCCTCTAATTTTGTTGTTGTTTATTTTTGTTTAGCGTGGCTTACAGTCAGGTAAAGAGAATTGTTGTACAGATTTTTTTTTTTTTTTTTTTTTTTTTGTACACAGATGCTCGAATTTATAAAACAGGGCTCAAATTTTACTTCTACACAGGATAGTTGCCGGAATAGTCAAGATAACTGTTTCTGCAAGTTTTTGTGTGATTACCATTGGTTTAACAAACAACATGTATTTGGAAGTGGTTTGCCTCCCTATGCAATACTACCACCTAATAAATTATGATAGCTTACATGTAGTTGTGATATATTTAATGGTCTATATGTCCTCGGCCCCTGGACTACTGATAATTTTGAGCCATGCACTCACTGTACATGTGATAATATGACTGGAATGGATTCCAACTATGTAACTTGTAAGAATGTGTATCTGAAAACCCAGTTTAATACAATTTACTTACTTGTATAGTGTCTGAGTAGTACTAGTACAAGACTGTTTTTCTTACTAAGGCCAAAAAAAATGTTTTTAAAAAAATAATTATTTAATTTATTTATTTATATATTTATTTGTTTGTTTATTTATTTATTTATTTCCAAGGATGGCCTACAGGACTAGTCGCAATTAACAGGCTCCAACAATAAAATTATACAAAACAAACACCACAACATGCACAAAATAGTGCACTTGAATGGAAAGATGGACAAACAATTAACACCTAAAGTAAAAATTAACACATAAAATAAAAATTAACACATAAAATAAAAAAAATGTATCACATTACAACACTTAAAGTCATCAACGAAAGGTTCTGATTATGTTGAATTTTAGACTAGGTGAGGTCGGTAGATCTTTGTTTGAGTGTCTAGTTAAGGTACACTATATGGTGTAATTATGTTTCCGGTTTTTTTTTAATTTTTATATTTTCTTTTTCATACTTTTGTATGCGAGTGTCTAGTTCAGGTAGTTATGTTTTCCATTATTTTCCATATGGTATCTGTGTTATTGGTTTCTTCCTATCAGATGTACAGCCATTACAGATTGAAAGAACAGTTTTATATTGTCTTTTTAAGTTGATGTCAGTTTCCACATCCACTATTTCTCATGAGACTTCTCAATTTTTGTAATTATTTTTGTCTCATATATGTAAAAAATTAAAAAGGTTTAGTGTGGGAGTGAAAAACTAGGTGGGGTTTGGTAACCGAAAGGAACGAAACATTTTTTTGAGGCTGCATTTACGAAGACTTGTTGCTATGGCTTGGAAATTATTTCAATAACACTTGGTCATTCAATCTGGCAATTCTGTCGAGAAGAGATTAGATAAAAAAAGATTGGACCTAAATTTATTACGCAATATAAAAGTTGTCATACAATTTATATTCATCATGGAAGCACTAAGATTCATACACAAGTTCTCTTCTTCCACTTTTGATTGAGAGAAACAGACATGTTTTGCACAATTCGTTTGTCCTTCTTCAGTGTCTAACTGGATCTGACAGAATGATCCAAATTTGCTGGAGGTGTTGAGTAATCAGAGGTGTGAAAAGGTTAGCTTCAGTATATGTAAATTCAGGTGTGACAGTACTTGTCAGTTATGTATGTACATCTAACTGTCCATCTTTCTGTGATGATGTCACTGTGGATTGGCGCATGGTGGTATAAAGGGAGCGCCAATACCTCCATGATTGGTTGAATAAATTTGTCATTCAGCCTTCTTCGTTCGTATACATGGAGAGCTGGTTTTTTTTCCAGTTAATCCTCTTTCTCCCAACTTGTACTTAGTACTTAGTTGTGTACAAACAAATATTTCCTAGAGGATTAATTTTCCAAATTGTGGACAAAGTTTGCAAATCTTTGACCACTTTTGGGATGCCACGACTGCTCTGTACATCTACATTCGCAACGTCTAAAGATAAAACTATTGCTACATTTGTAAATTGATATTTTCTGTTAAAGCTGTACTCACTATAACTTGGGTATTATTTTTTTCAGTCAGACAACCAGTAATACATATGTTAATTAGGGGTAGAAGTAGCACAGTAACAGGTTGAAATCATGATCTTATAGGGGCACTGATTTTTGGGCGTGGACATAAAATCAATTAATTTGATTTATTGTACCATATTATATGTGCAGCTCTACAAATATATTTATCCACAGGTGATTCAATACAGTTCAAGGTATACTTATTAATGAGCAAGTCAATTATATCTAACAAAACAATTTAAGAAAATTTTGAAGTTGCAGCTACAAAATGTAGTGCAGCTTTAGGGCTAGTAATCAATTTAGTTTCATCACAAGTGGTACTCGAAGGATGCAGTGATATTGCATTGATGTACAGAGCACAGATGTAGTGAATGTTGAGAGGTCAATATGTCCATGTAATACCTTGTTTTAGAGAGAGAACATAGTCATGATATTGATACTGGTGCTTTAATTCTTTTGTCGCCTGTAAAAAAAAGAATTTTTGAGAGGGCTTCATTTTGTATGTATTGATTACCCATGTTACTTTGTTTGGGAGAGAACACAGAAATTACACAAGTGCTTCAACTTCTCTTGTTGCCTCGTTCAAAAAGAACACAGAAACTTTAACAGGGCTAAGTGTCCATGTTACCTTATTTGGGGAGAACACAGAAATGACACAAATGCCTTGTTCAGAGAGAACACAGAAACTTTAAGAGGGCTAAGTGTCCATGTTACCTTATTATGAGAGAACGTAGCGTGACACAAGGGCTGAATATCTTGCTCAAAGAGATGAAAAGCTTGAAATAGTTCTGTTCTATCTGAATAGTTAGTCTGTGTGTGGCATTCTACACTTTAACCTTGCGCTTCTTATGCAATTCCTGAACTGGCTAATCAATGGGGACAAAACTTGACTCCCAGTTTATATCTCTATCCAAGTATCTACATCAACTCACTCTGTGTTTACTAATTTACCCATTCTCACAAGCCAAAGCACGTATTTCTGTTGATGCAATGAAATGTTGGTGCGTTGGGGACGGTACAGTATATAGGCCTGTGGTTTTATGACGTTGGTCTAAAACTGTAATATCATAGTATGAAGTAAACTAGAGCAAGTCAACTATTATAAACCTTGATATTTTCACCACTACTACAATGTACACTAGAAAATTTAGCGATTTTATGATCTTCAGTTCTCACTCTCATTGACTAATTTTTACTACATAAATCCCTGACACTAGTATTCATGCACGAGAACACATTTCAGTCACTACTTGTTTTCACGTTTTTTGTTGTCCAGCGAAATAAGCAAAAGTAAGTGCTTAGCCAAATTTCCAGGTTAACAGTAATTTATATTTGCCAGGAGATCGCAAGAACTGTAAAAATGTCATTGATGTATATAATGGTGTGTTGTTAGTGTCATCTCATCTACTGTGGAATCCCATTCTCCAGTACATTAGATTTGATGATAGTCTTTCCAGTCAGTGATAGTGTTGTTGTGAAAGTTTTTTTTGGAAAGGAAACTCAAATGTTAGGTTGGTTTGAACTAATACATGTTATCCAAAGTTTAATTAAAAACTAATGATGGACTATTTTATTTATCCTGTTGTTAACCCTTTCATGACTGGAGACGAGTTTTAAATAATTTTGGGACCCAATTTATATGAACATTTTCATAGTTATAATAATATTACTTCATTACGAAATAACATTTCTTTAATTCCAGTCTAAAATGAAGCTGATATATGCCAAAAACTTACATAAAAACAAGAATTTTGTTCAAATAATTTTGGCGGCAAAGTTTTCAGTACTAAATGGGTTAAGTTATAGGTTTTCTATAATTAGTATGATTTATAGTGAGTTATTGGTGCCATCTCACCTCCTAGGCATTCCACAATTGTATTTGCTATCAATTATTTGTGATAGAATTGTTGAGACATGAAAAAATATTTGTTGTCATGTCAATATTCACTGTAACCATGGCAACAAGGTTATCAAGGTTTCTGTGATGTTAGTTCAATAGTCTAAAGTAAACAGTAGCAGGTAAAAGTAATATAGGAACCTTAGAGATAAATTCAGAGTCTTGCTCAGCAATGTTTTTGTTAATTAGCCCCAATGACAGAAGGCCCAAAGGGGGTACAGTGTTGAATGCCATTAATAATGTCTCCAGCTAAAATGTTGGGTTTAACCCAATATGGCTATTTGCCCAACTGGCTTTAAGTTAACTTTGGGTTCGAACCATTCGTCCACGGCTATATCATTGGGTTTTGGTCGTTTGTCCACGGCTACATGTATATCATTGGGTTCTGGTGTTTGTCCATGGCTATATCATTGGGTTCTGGTCATTTGTCCAAGGGTATATCATTGGGTTTTCGTCAATTGTCTGAGGCTATATTATTGGGTTTTGGTTGTTTGTCTTATTGAGTTTGGGTCATTTATCTAAGAGTATACATGTATCATCTGGTTTTGGTCATTTGTCTCAGGGTATGGATGCCAGTCATCTCTCTTGGTCTATACATGTAGTGCTGGGTAACCACCATTCCGGCCATTTGCTCCAGGTTACTGTTTTGGGTATGTCATTTGTCCTTTATTACATGTATCTTAAAACCAAATTCAAACCTGGCACAATGATCAGATACAGTCAGTGCATTCAGTATGTTGCCATTTCCACTGCACATGTACATGTAGCTCAAAACTGTGGTACAGACCTAGCCTACTCAAGTGTCTACCCTTGTACAGCTCTTACCTTTGACCTTGACTTTCAAGGTCAAATGCCCACATCACATCATTCAAATTTGAGTTCAAGTTAAAGAGAAAATGATTTGTACAAAACATGTACAGTGGGTCTAAACACATTAGTTAGTCTTCTTTCTCCCAGTACCATAGGAAGGTCGTACAACTTGGAAGGAGAGGTGTAACTTGTGTGCCAAGAATATAAAAACAAATGGTCAAATATTTGATAAATATTAATATATAATATTTTAAATAGAAAAGGCGCTTTAGAAATTAATAAAAAACTTTAAACTTTGCAAATCCCCTTGCAATGCAAAACAGAAAATTGAGGAAATGGTGGAAACCTAAGTTATATATTTCAGTAGCCAACTGGAATTTATCCCAGCTATCACTGTATATCAGTGATGCGATTTAACATACCACAAGCCAAGTTTTTAATGTTTTTTTACTGGAGTGATAATACTTACATAAAACCTTGCTTGGACTATTTCAGTGTAATGTTAAATGTTGATGCATGCTTTTGATGGGTATTAAAAATTATCTTGTGGTATTGTCAACACATAGTAGTAGGGATTTCCGTTACAGTTTAGTATGTGTACTGTAAAGCAACTTGTTTAAGTATTTGGTCAAAATATCAGGTTTAGGTCTGACAGTAGCTAGCAAGTGATACTGATATTGATATTTGAAATGATAAATTACCCCAAAAATATATAAACAGTACTCAGTGGCTGTAAGGCAAAAAAAAATGTTTGGTGTCAGTTACCCGACCCTACCTAGTTTTTCACTGTCGACCCTAAACATTTACTTGCCACCCTTAGCAAAAACATTGACTGTAAGTTACCCCCCCCCCCCCCACTCCACAGTCACACTCAAACACCTTCACCCACTCCCAGTATGGAAGCAGTGCATAATATATACCCCTTCGATACAGTTTAAAATCATGTATGCTGAATGAACCTGTCTTGTTTAGTCTTGACCAGTAGACTTGGTTTAATCTGAAAAAAAAAGCACAGCCATATGTTAACTTATTCTTGAATTAAAGAGCTTGGAAGTATGTGGTGTTAATGGTTCTAGAAATCTTAGCAAGTGAGTGTCAAGATTGTCAGGTATGTGGTCACTTCAACACCAAGTCTATTATGATGCTATCAAAGCAGGTATTATGACATCCAACATGTCTTTGCTAAGACATCCCAAAATAACTGTACTATTGTTATTCCGTCCGTAATCATGAAACTTTCAGACAATCACGGCAGAGAACAATGACTTTAATCGGCATTCAGGAAATGACTTGAGTGTGAACGGAAGAGGATAAAAAAAAGGCAATAGATTTCCGCAAAGTTGGCAGACCAGTAATGCGTACATGTAACATGTTGTATATAGTTCGGTGGAAGCCAACCTTTCTTGTTTTAGAATGAGAAAAGCGCTGAGAAAAGTCTATGAGAAAACTAGGGTATGGTCCCAGAATACATGCAGCATGTATTGCATGGGTAGCTTTGAATTTATTTGTATACACCTGCATGAAGACATGTTGTATTCCATACAAATGTATATACAGCATCGATGTACATGTATACTTTAATAGCTACAGTTTGTACTTGATGGGTAGCTCTGAATTTATACACTGGATAAAGACATGTCAGTGTCCCATACATACATGTAGTCTATATACATGATGTACAAAATGTACATGTATACCCAGAAATACAATGTATATATGCTGAGTCACTCTAGCGCTAAACGCTGGGTTAAATAGCACCAGAGTTCTTGTAGAATATGTATACATGCATATACATGTACCCAGGCCTACAATACAGGGTTACAACCAGAGATCCTGTATACATGTAGTATGTATACATGCATATACCCAGGCCTACAGTGTAGGGTTAGAACCATGTAGAGTATATATACATGCTGATGCATATACCCAGGCCTACAGTGTAGGGTTAGAACCATGTAGAGTATATATACATGCATATACCCAGGCCTACAGTGTAGGGTTAGAACCATGTAGAGTATATATACATGCATATACCCAGGCCTGCAATACAGGGTTAGAATCAGAGCTCCTGTATAGTATGAATACATGTACATGCATATACCCAGCTCCTGTAGACTAATTGTACACCCAGACCTACAGTAGTAGGGTATACTACAATGTAGCTCAAGATTTAATCATATGTAGCACATACCCTGAGCTGTACACAATTCATACATGGTAGCTCCAGATTGATTTGCTCGAAAAAGATGAACAAGAGTATTGATTGTAGACTTGGGTACTACATTATATACCTCGCATAGTCCAGACATTCCAGTATTGAATCCAGACTTGTGTGTATCTAGTAGTCCCAGACATTTCAGTATGGCTGCCAGTCTTGTATGTTTAAACGTCAACCCAGTGACCAACTTCTATGATAGAGTGTCATAATCTATAAACTGTCTAACCACTAATTCCAACTCCTCAAATGTCTCCACATGTCAAACATAATACAAGACTCATGGCGAGGAACAACCTCCCAAGTTGCTGTTGCTACGACGATGTAACTTGTATGGTTGATTCATTACAGACTGAATTGGTGACTACAATAAATCAAGGTTACTAAACTGATAGGGAAATGATTATTGTCAGTCCTTGTAAGTGTTGAATTACACTCTTACACAATCATCATGGCCGGTGGTAGCATGTGTCTACTGGTAGTAGTCGTAGCTTGTGTCTACTGGTAGTAGTCGTAGCCTGTGTCTACTGGTAGTAGTTGTAGCATAGCCATTGTCTACTGGTAGTAGTCGTAGCCTGTGTCTACTGGTAGTAGTTGTAGCATAGCCATTGTCTACTGGTAGTAGTCATAGCCTGTGTGTACTGGTAGTAGTCATAGCCTGTGTCTACTGGTAGTAGTTGTAGCATAGCCCGTGTCTAGTGGTAGTAGTCATAGCCTGTGTCTACTGGTAGTAGTCATAGCCTGTGTCTACTGGTAGTAGTCATAGCCTGTGTCTACTGGTAGTAGTCATAGCCATTGTCTACTGGTAGTAGTCATAGCCTGTGTCTACTGGTAGTAGTCATAGCCCGTGTCTACTGGTAGTAGTCGTAGCCTGTGTGTACTGGTAGTAGTTATAGCCATTGTCTACTGGTAGTAGTCATAGCCTGTGTCTACTGGTAGTAGTTATAGCCATTGTCTACTGGTTGTAGTCATAGCCTGTGTCTACTGGTAGTAGTCATAGCCCGTGTCTACTGGTAGTAGTTATAGCCATTGTCTACTGGTAGTAGTCATAGCCATTGTCTACTGGTAGTAGTTATAGCCATTGTCTACTGGTAGTAGTCATAGCCATTGTCTACTGGTAGTAGTCATAGCCTGTGTCCAGTGGTAGTAGTCATTGGTAGTAGTCATAGCCATTGTTTACTGGTGGTAGTCATAGCCTGTGTGTACTGATAGTAACTAGCACCTGTGTCTACGCATTGTAGTCATAGCCATTGTCTAGTGGTAGTAGTCGTAGCCATTGTCTACTGGTAGTAGTCATAGCCTGTGTCTACTGGTAGTAGTTGTAGTCATTGTCTACTGGTAGTAGTCATAGCCTGTGTCTACTGGTAGTAGTCATAGTCTGTGTCAACTGGTTGTAGTCGTAGTCATTTTCTAGTGGTAGTAGTCATAGCCATTGTCTACTGGTAGTAGTTATAGCCTGTGTCTACTGGTAGTAGTCGTAGCCATTGTCTACTGGTAGTAGTCATAGCCATTGTCTACTGGTAGTAGTCATAGCCCGTGTCTACTGGTAGTAGTCATAGCCTGTGTCTACTGGTAGTAGTCATAGCCTGTGTCTACTGGTAGTAGTCATAGCCTGTGTCTACTGGTTGTAGTCATAGCCTGTGTCTACTGTAGTAGTCGTAGCCATTGTCTACTGGTAGTAGTCATGGCCATTGTCTACTGGTAGTAGTCATAGCCCGTGTCTACTGGTAGTAGTCATAGCCTGTGTCTACTGGTTGTAGTCATAGCCTGTGTCTACTGGTTGTAGTCGTAGTCATTGTCTACTGGTTGTAGTCATGCATAGTTTGTCTACTGGTTGTAGTCGTAGCCATTGTCTACTGTATACTGTAATATATAATATATATATGTATACATGTATATTATATATATATATATATATATGTATACATGTATATTATATATATATATATATATATATATATATATATATATATATATATATATATATATATATATATATATATATATATATATATATATATATATATATATATATATATATATATACATACATACACACACACACACATATATATACACACACACACACACACACACACACACACAAATACTGATCAGGAGTCATAGAATTGTCTATGGTTTGCATATAACTTTACATAGGAAGTCACCTAGTTTACCAAATACCATGTCAATTCCTGACTCTGAGAGAGTAATTTCCTGAGGATTGTGAACAAGATGTTTTAATACACAGAGTAAAGACAGGTCTGATAGACACCGAGTCTCTACAGTTGTGTTCTTATAATAAATGTAGATTGTCTGATTGGAGGCAGGTGCAGGGTAATGGATAGGGGGAAGAGCATAGCCATATCTAGAACTAAACAGTGTAGATCACTAGATAATTGTGGGTTATGTTTCGGCATTTGAATTGTAAAATAGCTATCCGTTTTAACAGAATGCAAATATTTGATGAGGAGATAAAACCATTTACAGTAGTAATGCAACTCTGGTAATGTAACTAACTGATAATACTGGTAATGTAACTAACTGGTAACTCTGGTGCAGCTGTGGCAGGCAGTGCAATGTCATCTGATTAAAATCTGAATATGGTGAAAACTGCTTGATTTTGTGGGCGTGAACACCTACTACTACTTCCTGGAACAACAAAATCAAAGACAAATGACAATTTATGAACCGAAATAGAGGTAAATAAAAAAATTTAGCCATCATCAGGTTTTAATCAGATTGAATAATCATGCCATGCATCAACTGGGGATGATCAAATAATCTAACAACCATGGCAATGCAACCATGAATCAAACAGTCAAACAACCATGGCAATGCAACCATGAATCAAACAATCTAACAACCATGGCAATGCAACCATGAATCAAATAATCTAACAACCATGGCAATGCAACCATGAATCAAACAATCTAACAACCATGGCAATGCAACCATGAATCAAATAATCTAACAACCATGGCAATGCAACCATGAATCAAACAGTCAAACAACCATGGCAATGCAACCATGAGTCAATCAATCTAACAACCATGGCAATGCAACCATGAGTCAACCAATCTAACAACCATGGCAATGCAACCATGAGTCAATCAATCTAACAACCATGGCAATGCAACCATGAGTCAATCAATCTAACAACCATGGCAATGCAACCATGAGTCAACCAATCTAACAACCATGGCAATGCAACCATGATTCAAACAACCGTGGGAGTACATTTTGTATAACCATGAATCAACTTTCTACATGGAAATTCTACCATACATCAACTAATGTCACAACCAGTACCCGTTTTAAAACCTTTTCTACACATTGTGATCCTCTAAAATGCAGCTAAATCGTGGAATGACAGTATGTTGACATTTAAATCTTACACCACATACAAGTTACTACAACAATGTAATTCACCAGGGTACTGTGTTCAGGGTCAGTTTAGTCTGAAACATTCTCTAGTATATGTATCACCTTACCTGGCCTACTTTTGGTGTCTTGTAGACCTACATTATAAAAATAGATGTTTTATAATAGACTGTGTCTAGGAACAACAACGTGAAATGTTTTCATGTTTTGGATTGATTGAGTAGAATAAAAGACATCCTTGAGAATAAGGTGAAGGACCCCACTGTACAGTGTACTACAGTACAGGTACTACAGTACAGGTACATGTATGTCAGTACAGGTAAACAATGTAGTACAGTGTACTACAGTACAGGTATGTTCAGTACAGGTAAACAATGTAGTACAGTGTACTACAGTACAGGTATGTCAGTACAGGTAAACAATGTAGTACAGTGTACTACAGCACAGATATGTCAGTACAGGTAAACAATGTAGTACAGTGTACTACAGTACAGGTACTACAGTACAGGTACATGTATGTCAGTACAGGTAAACAATGTAGTACAGTGTACTACAGTACAGGTATGTTCAGTACAGGTAAACAATGTAGTACAGTGTACTACAGTACATGTATGTCAGTACAGGTAAACAATGTAGTACAGTGTACTACAGCACAGATATGTCAGTACAGGTAAACAATGTAGTACAGTGTACTACAGTACATGTATGTCAGTACAGGTAAACAATGTAGTACAGTGTACTACAGTACAGGTACATGTATGTCAGTACAGGTAAACAATGTAGTACAGTGTACTACAGTACAGGTATGTTCAGTACAGGTAAACAATGTAGTACAGTGTACTACAGTACATGTATGTCAGTACAGGTAAACAATGTAGTACAGTGTACTACAGCACAGATATGTCAGTACAGGTAAACAATGTAGTACAGTGTACTACAGTACAGGTATGTCAGTACAGGTAAACAATGTAGTACAGTGTACTACAGTACATGTATGTCAGTACAGGTAAACAATTTAGTACAGTGTACTACAGTACAGGTAAACAATTTAGTACAGTGTACTACAGTACAGGTAAACAATTTAGTACAGTTTACTACAGTACAGGTATGTACAGTACAGGTAAACAATGTAGTACAGTGTACTACAGTACAGGTAAACAATTTAGTACAGTTTACTACAGTACAGGTATGTACAGTACAGGTAAACAGTGTAGTACAGTGTACTACAGTACAGGTAAACAATTTAGTACAGTGTACTACAGTACAGGTAAACAATTTAGTACAGTGTACTACAGTACAGGTAAACAATTTAGTACAGTGTACTACAGTACAGGTAAACAATTTAGTACAGTGTACTACAGTACAGGTAAACAATTTAGTACAGTGTACTACAGTACAGGTAAACAGTTTAGTACAGTTTACTACAGTACAGGTATGTCAGTACAGGTAAACATCTTACATATATACCTGGTAGTCTAGAGATATGCAATGAAAATTGTACATATTATGAATAAACGTAGACACATCGTTTTGTATTGCGAGATACCTAGTGTACAAAACTCTTACTGTTGACAGGTATGTGTTGTTCCATCATACACCATCATACACATAGCAGGTAAACATAGAGATACCTACATGTACATAATTACAGGTAAACACCATAGGGAGGGTCTATAGACTTAACATCCACCCAAGTTGATTGACACTGTCTCTGACCAATCAGTAACCAGTATTAGTATCCACCCAAGTTGATTGACACTGTCTCTGACCAATCAGTAAACACCCATACAATGTAAAGTATTATAGAAATACCCAGTGTACTGTGTCCAGGTCATACACATACAGTAAAAGGGTACAAATGACTAGTTAGTTAGTTAGTTACCTCCAGTACTGTAACCTAGGTTTACTACAGGTACATCATACATACACAGCTACACAGCCTCTCAGGTATATATACAGGTACCTGAGATGCAAGCATGTCATGTACATTTGTGAAAAAAAAGCCAGTAAAAATCAAGACAAGTTACTTGCTTCCTGTAGTGTAATCTAGGGTACAGTGTACAGGTACATCATATACAACTTACAAGTTACAAGTAACAGGTGACACAGGTATAGAGGTACCTTGTACATAATTACCAGACTTATAAACTGAATGCCTTCCATAAGGGCAACGACTTTAGATTTTCGTTCCTACACACAATGATTATTGGAATGCAACAGAACATATGCGATGAGCTACATGTATACTTGAAGTATGTACAAAATTATATTGAATATTAACTCAATTCATTGCAAACAGCTAAACATTATGTAAAAAGTTTGTTATTGTACATACAATAACAAACTTTAAAAAAATTTTATTAATCATTTGCAATGTATTGAGTTACAAACACAGACTTGGACTATGTTGTTTCACATTGATTTTTCAAGTAGGAAGCCGTGATGAAATTGTTTTATAAATTAAAAATCCAAAATAAATACCCAATCCTCATCCATATGGCCACTTTAACATACAGTATATGATAAAAGAAGGGCATGTAAGCCGTACTACTGAGGTCTGCAAAACCTGTATCCCGTATCGTTAAGATTATAATAACTCCTAGCACAGAGCACTAATTTGTTGATTTTAATTATATTCAGCTGGTAAGATAGACTCTTTGTAGTCAATGGACTGATAACACTTGATAATTTGACATGATATTGCTATCAATGCTAGATAGATACAGTGAGATGTAAATTATGCAGTGCAGAACCTAGACATGTGTTTACCAAAAGTCTGCATTACAAGTAAAAAGGGGTCATGTAGCTTTATGTCAGCTCACACCACTTTATATGGATGCACTCATTACAAATGAGAGAAGCGTTGTAATGTTTAGAATCTCTCTTTGCCTGGCCCGACTTTACTACTATCCAATTGATTCCTATTCAAACACAAGCTTGTTTTTGGCAAATTTTGAGATGTTTTTTGGCGATATTTTCCATGTCTGAGGTACCGGCATTGCCTTGAAGTCTGCGGGGAAGGTCATTTTAAGATGAAAACAAACATTTTAAGGTATTATTTGGTGATTTGATTAAAGTAGGTTGACTTGGTAAGTGGTATAGTGGGAGTAGCTAGTATTATGTTTGCTGGCATTGTTGTAGCCAGGATGTCTGTCTTCACTCTGATCCTGTCGTTCAGTTCTCGCCCAGTAGTGCGTTTGCTTGATTGTTTTATTAGATACTGTATGCCATTTTAGCAGAGGAAAGAACCACTGAGGTCATCAGCATGTACATATTGTACCATACATGCTACCGTACGTACTGTAACGAGTTTATGACTTTGGTTTTAATACTTTGCATTATTGTGTGTTGTACTCCATCATATGGGTTGCTTTGTTGGCGTACAAGACTGTCTCGAGGGGGTAGGGATCAAAGAGATTGCTGATCTCAAGAATTTCTACTGCCCTGGAAGCAAAGGAAATGGACATTACAGATTGTAGATGACAATGGAATAGCTACTTGAATCTTCTCTCCTACGCTTTGAACTACTGTAAAGTAGCAATGCCATGTGGATGAGTCATCAAGCAGTTAAATATTTCATTTTCAAATGAGATTCTGGTGTCTTTGTTTCGAGACTATTGATGGAATTTCGACTCAATTAGAAAGTGACAAAATGGACATCAAATTGGTAGTTAGCATTGTGAAAATTGTAAATTGGGTTTGTATTGATTTGCAGGTATAACAGAGAGTGGCAAAAATAGACATGCTTGAAAATGAAAAAACAAAAGAAATCAAACGATTCCATTGTCTTCAGAACTATAAAATTCACCTTTTTGTGTTGGTGGAATTTTGCCTGATTTAGAAACTGACAAAATGAACATCAAAGTGGTAGATATAGCAGCATTGTAAAAAATGTAAGTAGGGCTTGATTTACAGGTTTCACAGAGAGTGTTAAAAATAGATACAGTGTAAAAATAAAAACAAAAGAAATCAAACAATCCCCATTGTCTTTCTAATGAAAGAACACTGTTCTTTGTTGATGGAATTTGTGACTCAATTAGATAGTAACAAATAGACACTAAATTCCCTGGTGCCGGAAATAGAATATTACTGTCTTGGCACATCATAAAAATCATGAACATTCATTTTCGTAGTCAACACCACAACTTCTGCTCCACAGTCTTCACATGTATTACTATAGGCACACATGAGAATAAGTCAACCTTCTTGGTCTATTTTGACCCTGTAACATATGAGGTAAAAAGCTATTGCAGGAACTGAGAATAAGTCGACCTTCTTGGTCTATTTTGACCTTGTAACATGAGGTAAAATGCTATTGCAGGTGCCGAGAATAAGTCAACCTTCTTGTTCTATTTTGATCGTGTACACCATGAGGTAAAAAGCTATCGCAGGTGCCGAAAATAACATGAATTTGTTAATTAATGTCAGTATCTAACACTTTGTACTGGGTTGTTCCAAAACTTGAACTTGAAAGAATCATTGACTACAGTGACATCTCTAATTGTATGGTTATATATACAAACTCATACATTTACATTTACATTTTTACATCTCAAATTTACCTCTATGTACAGTAGATCTGTGATAGCTACACATGTAATATATTTGAAGTTTGTACCAGAGGTCACCAAAGGTCATGGGAACAATGTCAACATATGGTACTATGTAGGTAGTGGTAGGTTGAATGAGTTTAACTGTATACATATGTCAGTATATATCAAATCTGTAACATCCCATAGGACATACACTATGAAATGAAAACATGCCAGTTCTGTGTACATAGTCCCCAGGCATAACATTGCTTTCTTGCACCTCACTAATTTTTACACCAGATATCAAGAAATTGAATCTTAACGCTTAAGAATGCCTAGTCTGTTTGTGGATTCTGATTTCGTCTCACATCTTGCTCAATAAGACGTTTTTCGGCTCGCGGCAGATCTCACGAGATCCAGCGTGAACCATTGCATCCATAGCAACCACGTGAGGGTGGTCAAGCTGAAAGTGTCAAACGCTTAGCAACATTTGTTCTTAACATCATCGGTGAAAGCTTGACCACGGCCACATGTTGTTTAACAACCGTTGTTGCTCTAGGCATATTTGCATATTTTGGGATCAAGATCTACAACGAAAAGTAAAATCCCTTATATAAAGTGCTGAGATGAAATTTAAATTCAAATCAGGGGAAGGGAGTTGTTGATATTCCAAGCCACGTACGAATAACCTTAAAACTAAGAACGTCTCGCCAGGTAAACATTTCTCATGGTAGTATAGTGTGGTGGGGGTGGGGGGGGGGAGCAGCAAGTGCATTATATTTCAGTATCGCAACCCACATATGATGAAAGAAAATCAGATAAACCACTCATTTTACCATAATGTGGTAGTGAAAGCCGTTACCTACATTTGTACCTGGCACAGATCTCAAGAAGTGCCATTGAGCTTCTTCTAGCTAAAATGATGTGGGCTTGGTGTTTCATTCACATGGGACATTACATGTTTTGATACAGAGCTAGACATATTTCAACTCTAGACTAACAATAACTGAGACACAATAAACACAGCAGGATCCTTTGCCCAATCACATTGAACACTGATAAGCATTGCTATTCTTTCACAGTGCAGTAAAACAGGCTTCTAATGAAAACATTACACATGGACTTGATGATTTTAATGGCTTCAGTTGTTTATTTTCTAACTGATAATCAACATATCAACTTGACTATTTCTACATCCCCACTGTGCAAGGCACCTATGTTCATTGTTTCTTTCTTTTGCATTAGAAGTTGTCTGAGGGTGTGATTAAATATTCTTCCATATGCGTGAAACACCGAGGCAACATCATTTTAGCTGTAAGACAACACATTTACCAGTCTCTAGCCAACAGAGAGGGGAAATCGTTATTACTTGCATATACATGTAGATCTTATATCATAATTTTGATAGGAGCCCAGGGCCAACTCCTTGAAACATATTTGGATATCAAGTAAAATAAAAACTATTACTAATATTCACTGTATCCCAGATCAATCCGCAAATAGAACTTACTAATATATCACTACCTCCAACTGTTGTGCTAGCAAGGACATCAACTCCTAAATAATTAAAATACTTCTTCAACAAGTAAACGTACAAGACCTGCAAAACAGAGCCGACCTCAAACTGTAACCATTCAATAGGAAACACTGACCTGCTGTGGATAATAACTGAAAGGTGTATTGTACAGTATCAAACAGAAGCAGAAAACTTGCATGTCTTTCTGTGTCATGTACCTTAATATTGGTTAGGAAATCGGTAACATACCTAGGGAAGTCAGGTAGAATTTTACCTATGTACCCTCCACTTACTCTCCCCTTCCCCTTCCCCTCCCCACAAAACACTCAATATCAAAAGTAGCAACAATGTAGGTCACAGAACTGTTATAATCAAACACACATACATACATACAGACAGGAAATAGCTATATAGTTTATTTTATAGAACAGGAAGAAATAAAGTTGACATTAGATTTATTGATTTCCTTATTTGTAGTCATTCTTTATTTTATTGTAACTGTAACTGTTTATTGTCAATGTTTATTCCAATTATGTCCAAGGCTTGTAGTTGTAAAGTTTGTAAATGTTTACTCCAATTATGTCCCAAGGTTTGTAGTTCAGTCCAGTTCAAGTAGTTCAGTAAAGTTTGTAAAATGTTTATTCCAATTATGTCCAAGTGATTGTTTTTTCCAATGTTGTATTTCAGTCCAGTTCAGTGAATTCAGTTAGTTTGTAATTATTTACTCCAGTGTCCTTGTAGTTCAGTCTAGTTTAGTGATTTAGCATAAGTTTGTAATTGTTTCCTCCAGTACGTCCTTTTTATTTCACGAGTATAAAGTTGGCGTCAGATTCAGATTCAGATTCAGCTAGCATCATATTGAGCGTCAGATTCAGCATCAGATAGCCTCAGATCCGAAGACACCCGACGGACTCAATCAAACCTGAAATAATACTGTTGAGACTACAGGGAAAGATTCTGCTTCACAACCTTTTGATGGAAGATGGAATGTCTCTGCTTGCACAATTTTAAATTTTAAATTCAAATTTTTAAAAATGACAACATATTACATATGTAAACTTAGCTTTTACTGACACCATGTACATTATTGGCAAAACGTATCAACCAACGAACATACATTGGCTGAACTTGGGGCTATCAATGTCTCGGTTGTAAGTATTTCAACTCTATTTCACATTTTTTTCCCAAATAAAAATTGTGCAAGCAGAGACATTCCATCTTCCATCAAAAGGCTGTGAAGTGGAATCTTTCCCTGTAGTCTCAACAGTATTATTTCAGGTTTGATTGAGTCCGTCGGGTGTCTTCGGATCTGACGCTATCTGACGCTGAATCTGACGCTCAATATGACGCTAGCTGAATCTGAATCTGAATCTGACGCCAACTTTATACTCGTTTTATTTCAGTCTAGTTCAATGGTTTCAGTTGGTTTGTGATTGTTTACTCCAATGTCCTTGTAGTACAGTTCAGTTCAATGAAAGGGAATGGTCCACATTTTTATGAGCCCCTCTTATTGAAGAATAACATACATTGCTCTACTAAATACAAGGTCTGTAGCATCACATGTAACTTAAGTAAACTAAATATTGATTCATTGACCTAAAATTATCAGTGACACCCAGATTGTAGTAGTCTAGTTTCTTATGTGCATTATGATCACTACAGTCACCTCCACCGTATCGTCAAATGGTTACTGTACTGTAGCGCAACATTATGTTACTCCTGATAGCGATAGTTTAATGATATTGAAGCAGTGATATAAGCTTGATGACATTGTCATGTCCCTATGTGATTTACAAAAAATGTAGTCAAACATGGCAGCTATACTCATTAAAGATTAATGAGCAACTGTCTAAAATCAAGTATTAACCTGCATGTCAGTGTGTGATAGATTACTACTAAAATGCGCTGTTCAGCCTTTCCACAGCAGACGGTTTAGCTACATTTTCGGTAAAATTTGTCAGTGTGACTATACATGGAAAGGATACATTAAGTGATTGCAGAAAACATCGAAAAGTTTAGTGTTCTTTGCTAAGGTTGGGGAACCCTGGTAACAGAAAGGGAGAAAGGGTTAAAAATGGCAGTGTTTCGTGATACATTTGTACATGTAGGTAGAGTCTATGGTGATTTTGTTTGGGAACCCAGGTGAAATAACATGGGAACCCTGTTAGATTTTACCTACTTACCGCCCTTAACAAAAACACTGATAGAAGTTAGAACTAGATTAGGATTGTACTTGTTAATGGCATGTCTACGGAGTACATCACTGATCTGTGACTATGATAATTCCTTCCATATATACTCATTATTGTAGTCACTGATCAGCTATGTAGACAGACTTGGATCATAGTGAAACTGCCAATTCATAAACCTGTCCACATTTACTTCGTTTATTTTTTAAAGTGTATACAAATTAACATGAATATGGTACTACATGTAGATAAGTGTTCTTTGGATTAAAAAAAATGACATCTCAAATTGGACAGTTAGTTAGTGTCTACCTAGCAATGCTTTCTAAATTATAGCCCAGAGACTTGGCTAGCTGACTCATTGTTCGGCTACATAATATTGACAAAGTCTCTGGGCTGTTGACCACCAAGCTACACATGTCTATAGGTGTCTAGCCAGCCCAGCGACATCCCCTATCTGAGTTGACATTCTGAATTGACTGTTCGTGTGAACAGCTTTGTCAGGCCAGATAGTCACTCCATGTAGGTATAGGCTAACTAACTCTATAAGGAGATGTTACACTCATTTCAATACACATATCAACTGATATCTACAAATGTAGTCATTAAGATTTATGTAAGTATTTACTGACTAGATTAAATAGTATCTCTAATCACAATACACATCTCCTTAATGTACCTGTATCCCAGTGACTTGTTATGGTCTCGTAATCTTAGACCCACCATGGGTCCAGATAGTATAGAGTGACTTGTAATGCTTTGCTTGTTCCTAATGAAGGTCCAGGACATCAGCAAAAATGCAAAAAATCAAAATTGCAGCTAGGAGCTAAAATACATATATAGTCATTAGCCCTTCAAGACTATCGGTGTAATGTACAATGTAGGCTAGAGAGTAATCTGGATGCCAACGTGGTCTCTAACTAGTGAAGATGTAAATCATAAGGAAACCTTGTAGGAACTAGACTAGCCCCCCCCCCCCCCCCCAACCCCCAACTAGAGAGGGGAACAGGTTCAGCTGAGTTGACTTGAAAAACATAAGTCATTTATCAATGTACTCGACTTTTCCCTTGGGTACATCAGAACATGAATTATCGAACCGTCCATTGATATACCATTGTACATATGCTACATTTTGCTGAAAGATTATTTGAAAATGGATACTACTGTAGACCAGGGACTAAACTCTCCTGTTAGTTTGACAATATATGGATGGATGAATTTGTTCAATGAAAAAGACAGAACAAGATTTTGAGACTGTACAAATGACGTTTATACAGTTGTGAATGTATGGTCATGATGGGTATACAAGTATGTGTATACAATGTACAGAAATTACATATATCACACCATTACAATCCTCATTCCTTGGAAGGGTGGAAGGTCAGCTGTTATCTCTAGCAATGCCAACTTTGATGTCTGCTATCCAAACAAAATGAAATATGTGAAGAGATCAAACAGTTGTATCTGATTCACACAATTAGTTCCTACATACTTGGCGTTTCCAATCATTTCTCATGTCTGTTTTTACCATATGGTCTGCAAGGTCAGGTTTCACTGAAAGGGTCAAAGGTCAAAGGTCATTTCCTTTTGGCGATGACAGATATTATAAATATATTGCCTTCACTGCAGTCTTACCACACATATTAGTAGTCAGTGTGGTATAAATACATTGTAGGGTGTTATTGACAGGAATTGTCAAGCGATACCTGAACTGACAGATGTCAAAATACTTTTCCAACTTTGCTGCCCCTGACAGAGTTTTGTGTAGATTGTTTATTAA
The DNA here is from genome assembly GCF_964340395.1 of Glandiceps talaboti. Classification (NCBI taxonomy): domain Eukaryota; kingdom Metazoa; phylum Hemichordata; class Enteropneusta; family Spengelidae; genus Glandiceps; species Glandiceps talaboti. The sequence continues at coordinate 9,249,954 of NC_135565.1, forward strand.
AATGCTCCCTTCAGAGATTAAGATTAAAACTTTAGGTGTCTAAAGACAGTCGTCTGGCAAAGCTAAAGAAAAATGTGGTCCTGAAAATATCCTATGTGGTCCTTATGGCTCCAATGATAGGATAACACTAATGCAATGACCTGGCATTGAAACATGCCCCTTTAAGTGTCTTGTTCTTTAGAAGCTCGTTTTTCCCAACTTGCAGGGTTTTTTTTGTGTACAAAGGAATACAACCATGGTAGAAAGAGAATAGGAATACATTTTGAAGAATTTCATATAATATATTTTGAAGACGTATTAAAATAATAACTTACCTCATAAACAACTTATTTAAGAATAGAATTTAAAATATGGCACTGGTAATCCAGCCTTCGGTTTACTAAGATAGATGCAAATTAAATCTTAGTATTGTTACTTCCTTTGCACCTCATCAAACTCTCATGGTGACCAACGAGTATCTTATCTTGAGGTCGAAGTAATTTTCAAAAATTTAAAGCGAAATAAAATAAAATTCTGACCTAAGTACCCTGTTTTCTGAAGTCATGTTAATATCAGAAAGAAATATTTTTTTAAATTTTACCAAAGTACAAACATAGTAGAGGAGGCAGGCATCATCAACACCTGGTAATTAAAGCACATATCTAATTCTCACTTTTGATTGGTTAATATGCTGTTAGACTTGGAGTAGAGCCCTCCAATTAGCAAGTAATAAATATGTATATCAATTTGGATTAGTTGATATGTCTTCAAAGTGATGGGAATGTGAATGTGATAAACGTGGACATTCTTGAAGCGTTAGCTGTCTCCGCCATGAATAAATGTTACAATGAATTACCCACAAGAGTCATGAGTTGATTTCATTTGATTGGTTGAAATGTCTTCAAAAGTTGTCGGAATGCAAATCTGATAAACTTGTACATTCTAGAAGCACTATTGCTGTCTCTATAGTTGTTACATTGTAGTGAATTACAGCGAGGGAAAGTCGTGGGTTGAGTTAAGAGTTGAGTTAAGAGTTGTGTCCTAGTATTAGGTGACACTAGATAGCTTCAGACACAGTATTTATGTGGGAGTCGGAATGCAAGAAACCAGTTGCCCCCAATTGTTTCACTTACCCATTCACTTGTCATGAACTATTAATTTAAAAACTTGATTGACAATAAGCATAGTGAATAGCAACAAACCTACATTGCAAATTAAGTCACTGTATTGTCCGTACCTTTTGTTTACGGCCTTCTCAAGGAGCTAATGGCTATGTGTGGGCTACACAGGTGGCCACTGTAGTGGCCCCAGGGAAAAACTTCAAATTTTGAACAACATTTTGCATGGTTTTAAAAATATTTCCAATTTTTAAGATCTTGTTGCATCAGTTGTAGTTATTAAGAGAGAAATCTTTCAATTTTTACCAAAATTTTTGAGAAATTTGCACAAAAGTGTGGTTTTTTGGTGAAATTGTGTGTTCTTCTTGTATGACCTTTCCATTGGAAGGACATAATGAGTTGGCTTAGCTTGATGAATGCGTTCATCCAGTTGACTTAATTTCTTCCATCAGTTTGGTAAAAGGATTCCGCCAACTAAAAAGGAGTGCTCGCACTCGGGCCAAATGGCGAACTGCTCAAAACCTGATTTCAAAAGCGGCCACAGAAATCAAGGCTACAACTTAAAAGAAATCGGCTTTGACTTGTGAAAAGAACAACCCGTGTAAATTTTGGCAAAACAAGAGAGAAAACAAATGCTAGTGTTGTATTGTTCATTCAAATGGATATCTAGATGTTTGGTTAAAGTATTCCATTTCTTTCTTGAGCCATGAAAAGAGTGGTTCATCACAAACGACAGAGCAACGAGACTTTTTGTCTGCCAAGTCGTAGTGATTAACATGTAATGAATAGAACTAACTCATTTATCTTGAAGCATTCTCTTCTTGCCTACTAGCAAAAGAGAAAGAGAAAGTCAATGTTGCTAACAAAGTGAACTGTTAGTAAAGTCAAGGAGTTCATTCTTCGTTCATTTTGTGCAACTTGGGACTAAGTTACATGTATACCATTTACGTTGACGATTGTAACAATTTGAAATGTCGCCATGTTGATTTTGGACTTGTTTTGATTGTAACACTAAGAAATATAATCGTTCTGTAAAAGTAAAAATTTATACAATTAAGTTTGAGATCATAATGTTTAGAAAGAAGTGATCATTCTTAGATTCGACTTTAGACTGACACTTATTATTATGTTAGATCTTGACAGTTCTATTTGTGTAGAAATGTCATAATTCTCGCCATGCAACTGAGAACTTGTACAATTATGTTTGAAGATTCAGATTGCAATGCTTCGATAGAATTGTCATCATTCTCGACATGCAATTTGTGACTAAAGATAAGTTTGAGATTGTAACTCAGAAATATCATCATGCATGATTTTAGATTAGAAATATTCCAATAATTGTTCCGTTCTATGCAACCTAAGACTTTTAGCTATATTATGTTTTAGATCTCAACTCTAAAAAATTGTTCTTTCAATGTAATTTGGCACAGGTGGTTGCTCACTGAGTGACATTTTTTAAATCCGTACCCTGCACACAAAACCACTGGGTGTATTACGAGAATCTAGTCTTTGATGTGGTTGCTCACTGCATCAGATTTTTTCCAATCTTAGATACCCATCACACAAAAACACTATATTTCATATAAAGTAATGAGAACAAAGTTGTGCAATAGGTTAGATTTTCGAATCTGTAATGCCTGACCTCACCCAAAAACATTCTACATGACTGTATTACTTGATGTATTATAGCCTTGTCTATATCTGATCCGGATTAATCCGAATTCAACTGATCCAGATCACTTTAATCCGCATGAAATACACTTTTCTTCCACACTAAAAAATTGAAAGATGGATTCGATTTGAATAACAGTAGCATACCTGTCCACACAATACCAGCTTCGATTCGGATTACGTATTATCAAACTAATTCACTTCAGTATGCACCTGTCCGTACCAGGCGTAACTGATCGTGATCTGATTTGAATTACTTTGATCCGGATCGAAACCACCACCCAGAGAATGAGTAGTCTTCAATCTGGATCTGTTTATTTGAATCAGATACGAATTAACCACAAGTATGGGCAGGTAATTCGAATTGGATCCGAATTAGTATGGATAGGATTTATGAGATCCACTAAGTCTTTAATTGGTGGTCGCTCTCTAAATAAGATTTTTTTCAATCGACACCCTCACACAAAAAGACTTTATTGCATGGCGTATGACGTCTTTGAGATAGTTGTCACCGAGTGAGATTTGTCTGGTCTGAACTCCTCACCCCAAAACCCTTTATTGCATGGCATACTGCTAGAACCAAGTCTTCGAGATGGTTGTCACTGAGTGAGATTGTTCTAATCTCTACCATACAATCCACATCCTTGCATAAAAACCATTTTATCACACGGTGTACTGTTAGAACCGAGTCTGTTCGAATGAGATGCTCTTTTCTGTCATTGTACAATGAACTATATACAAGAGGGTTTACAAGTAGTTTTATACACGCTCTTATTTCAAACCATTGTCTATGATTTGTGAACGCTATTGATGTGGAAATGATTTGGGTGATCTAATATTACAGTTTAGTGTGTGGTATTTTGTCTTGAGTTTGTTCTCTACATTGGTGGCAATCTCAGTACATGTAGTGATTCAGTGACTTGGCTGTGTCTCCTGCAAATTAGAAACCAATCATAGACACGAAGGTAAATGCAAAATACAGAAAAAACTCAAGTGCTCCTAAGTGTTTGCCTATGTTGTGAGAACAGTAAGCGCTGTAATTTGGCACTTACCAATGGATCAAATAACGAAATGAGAATTGTGAAAGGGACTCGGCTCTAAGTTTGCACCAGGGAATACCTATATATCATTTGGAGACCATGGTCGTTTTGTTGGCTCTTGTCAAAAATAGCACCCTTGTGGGCAGCTCTATGGGTTTCCATATTGACAAGTTTGCCTCTATGTATTTCAAATGTAAATGTTCAGAACCATATTAGTAGCTGAGAGATCTTACAAGCAGTGATTGATAGTCCCGAGTGTTAACTTTGTGGACGTTAACTTGCGGGGACGTTAACTTCCTTGAGGGGACAATGTTGTGTTTTCACCATACACTTGTGAGATTTTATCAAATCCTGTTTCTTAATTACCAAATCTTATTTGTGTATGTAATGAATGTTTCTTATCTAAAGTATTTTCAACTAACATAAGATTTACAACTGGAAAAATATGGATTGGCCTTGAGTTGGTGACTAAATCACCGAACCATGATGTTTAGTGCACACCTTGCCAGGTATAATATATAAACACTTTGTGACTACTCGTATCACTCTGTGCAAAGGTCATCCACTGGTTGACACCAATAGTCATTAAAAATGTAAATTTATGCAAATGTTGCTAGTAAAAAAAATGGGGTAAAATGGAATGTCCATGGTTCAATTAAGTTTATGACAAGCCACTTTTCAGGATTAACCGTTTTTAAGAGTTTATTTCCTCACATTTGTAAATGAAGGTGTATATATAGGATATGTTACAAATTGATTATAGTAGTTTAGGTTAACTTTAGAACTTTGGTAAATAGCTAGAGTGACTAAAAAAAATTTAATGTGTTCAACTTGCGCAGATTTCCGTACCTTGTACCCAGCTTTTGATGTACCCACTTTTGTAACCATTGTCTACTTTTAACAGTAGCTACAACATGTCTGTATATTAAAATCAAGTAAAAAAAAATATGTGAATTTCTTGTACTAGTCTGACAAAGTAGGTGATTCCATCTCAACAAGGTTACCATAGTGACACCTTGTGAAGCCTCACAATGTGTATTTTAATATCATTGGTCTCCGAGTAACCCTGTAGATTGTAGCTTGATAGACTCTTGTCCTAATGTTGGTCTACATTGTACATTTGTAGTCTAAAGGCCATCCATGGCTCCAAATGGTTGTCGGTGGCCGAGTGGTTAGCTCGTACACCTCTGACCTCTGCAGTCTGGGTTCGAACCCGCCTGGTGTCAGCTGGGTTTGATTTAAAATTTAACCAGGTCTGTATGTAAGAAGGGTGATGCTCAGTTTGACCCTGCCGAACAGCGCAGGTTTTCCCCAGGTACTCCGGTTTCCTCCTGCTTCTTCAACACTAGGGCGCTGCTCTTGCGGCGACTATTCAAGAAATTTCCGAATTTATTTGGACGAATAAAGATTATTATTATTATTATTAAATCTCTAGTCTAGAGGCTACATGTGGCTCCAAATCTCTAGTCTCGAGGGTACATGTGGCTTGTAAACATGGAGCCATGACTAGAGATTTGTGCCACATGTACCCTCTTGACTAGAGATTTGAGCCACATGTACCCTCTTGACTAGAGATTTGGAGCCACATGTACCCTCTAGACTAGAGGCTATCCATGGCTCCATGTTTACAAGCCAGATAAGTTTGTGCTAACATAATCAATGGTGCATCAAATTGGCTTAGAGGGCACACTGATTTCTAGATCTTTCTTTCTCTATCATCAGTGTAAGCCATAAATCTTGTTGCCCAGCAACCACCCTTGTATTGTTCTGGATTTGTATGACCTTTCCCTAGGTCAGTTTCACTCTAGTGAGTTAGAGTACCTTTTTTTTCAGGTCACTGATTTTCCTTACAGGTCAGTTTTGAATTCCAACAGAGCTTCAACCGACTGAGTTCTGAAGTGAACTGTAGGTAAAAGTCGTCAAATCTAGCAAAGACCTGTAGATATCTGGTCTACAGACATATGTGTGCGTCATTTTGTGTTGACCCACCTGTGTAAGTCGTCCAATGACACTCTTAGGATTGATCTATAATATGCAGGTGTAGATACGCCTTACGTCTGTGACCTCAGCACCTCAGTATTGTGTGTCGTAAATCACTTGTTGTTCATGAATGTATGGCTGGATGCTGCATGTATGGACTCCAAATAACCCTATGCAATTGTGTGTTTATGTTTGTTGCATACATGTACATGTATGGACTCCAAATGACCACAACTCATATATGTAATATATGCATGTGTGTGGCTGTGTGTACATGTATAGACTTCATATGACCCCAGCACTGCAGTTTGTGGAGCTGTGTGAAATAAGGAATAAGATTGAAAACAATAACCAGTTTTCATACATGTGAAATATAATGTTCAAAAGTAATCATGGGAACTCAGTGTTACTGTTTAGCCTAGCACCGGACAACTTTACCGGATTCATGACTTCACAGCTTTCTTTCTACCGTAAGGCCTGACTACAGTACGATGTATGCAACTGGTTCTATGACTCTGCTGAATTCTTGCTAGTACCATTAAAAACAAAAAAGATCAGGTACGCAGGATTTTCACAAAACTCTTTTGTGTTTAAATATAGATCTACATGTATGAGTGACCTTGGCCTGATTTCAGGGTCACTCACAGTGCCAGTTCTGAAAGGTAATCAAGTACATATCTATACATGTAGATAAGGGTGTCTCTAGTATCCAATCCATACCCCTTTTGCAGACACAGTACAGTTCTTTCCATGGTTTACAGGGAGAGGTTGGCCACCAACTTACATTTAGGATTGATTTCTATGACTTCAAGTTCACAAGACTAGGGAGGACTAAATTATTTCCAAGGAGTTAAATGGTCACTGTAAACAAGTCTTAGCTATTTGACAGAGATCTTGTAGTCATTGAATGTTTCTCATCAATTCTTAGAGTGAACTTTGAAGGAAAATGATAAAAAAGTGTTTTCATCAGGATTTAGAATTATTATTTTTTTTTTTAGAATAATGTTTGTTGATATACAGCCAAGTAAGAATAGAATACATGTAGAATAGAATAGAATAGAATAGAACAGAACAGAATGGGATGAAAGTGAAATACACTCATAACCATACGATTCACTCGTGAAGTACGATTCACTCATGAGCATACGATTCACTTGTGAAAGTACGATTCGTTCAGCATATGATTCACTAACGAGAATAAGATTCGCTCTTGAAAGTACGATTCATTCAGCATACGATTCACTCATGAGAATACAATTCGCTCGTGAAAGTACGATTCGCTCAGCTTACGATTCACTCACGAGAATACGATTCACTTGTGAAAGAACGATTCGCCTGAAGCATACGATTCACTCATGAGAATACAATTCGGTCATGAAAGTACGATTCGCTCAGCATACGATTCACTCACAAGAATATGATTCACTTGTGAAAGAATGATTCGTCCAGCATATGATTCACTCATGAGAATAAGATTCACTTGTGAAAGAACGATTCGCCTGAAGCATACAATTCACTCATGAAAGTACGATTCGCTCATTCGAATACAATTCACTCGGGAAAGTATGACTACCCTTACAGCAAACACTGCAAGCATTACTATATAGACTTGTACAATACACTGTCAGGTATGCTAAGTCTCAGGGCTATGAACTTATAATGACACACCAAACTAAGTAAAGTTGGAAAGGTTTGTTTGTGATTTTTAGATCTTTTGGTAAAGTCATTATGTGTGATGACTGTTGCATGTAGTGTTGAATTGGTCAACTTTAGAGTATTGTAGATGTGCATCAGCCACACACGGTGAAGTCATAACCTAAAGTCCTTAAAATAACTAAACCTGTAACCTGACACTGTTTTCATCATTAATGGTCAACTGGTTTCTAAAATACTGAATCACAGGAAAACTTCACATTGTACAATTCTCGGTACCTGAAATAGAATTTCACCACCTATAGGCTCGTCACAAAAATAATGATCCTTTGATTTCTTGGTTGACAACAGTGTGCCCTCTAAGCCAATTTGATGCACCACTGACTCGCACAATTTCTAGTAGTGATGCACCAAAATTTGGTGTTCCCCTCCCTATCTTTTACTACTATGTGATGACTAGTGTGCCCTCTAAGCCAATTTGACACACACAAATGCCAGTTTTTATCATTTTGACTCACAACAACAAAATTTGGCTACATGTACATTGTAAAGTGCTGTGCTGTGCATGGCATTGAATCTCAAATCCTCTCTTTAGAACATCAGTAGACTTATGGAAGACAAGCTGAGAAGAGAGAGAGAGATTTACATAAAGAACCACGGTTAGTACAGTGTATCTAGACCAGCATTGCTATACAATGTAGGGTGAACAAATCCACTGGTCCTGGGTCCGGGACTAGTGATTTTTTGGGGCGGACAACACAGATTTTACCTTGTCTGGTCCGTCGGACCAGTACCTTACTAGTAATAACTATCAGGTTAAAAAGTCGTCTGAATATACAGATTCATAGGTAAGATTCAATGTTTCACATTAGCAGGACCTGGGACCACTAATTCTTTCAGTAGGACCACTAGATTTTGTAAGGCACTGGTCTGGGGACCACCAGTTCACATAATGATTTGTTCACCCCTGATAATTGAGAATAAGTCAACCATCTTGTTCTATTTGGACAATCCTGCAGGAAGTAAAATGCTATTGCAGGTACCGAAAATATTATTGACTGCCTACATGCCATGATGTATGAACCAGAAAATAATCTTATCAAAATGAAGAAAGTATTCTGTGAATGCCATTTATTTTCATATTTTTGGTTTGATTGGAAATACGATATTTTACATTTTGTTTGCCTTACTGAAATTTCAACAAACCTTGAGAGCTTACGTACAAAGTATTGTTCGTGGACATGTTGGTTAGAAGAACATGATTGTTTTGATTCGGCTAATATCTATATGTAAATATTATTTGGTACAGAATTCAATTTAGCAAGTCAACAGAGTGATGTATGTGACGGTATGTGTAAACTGTCTGAATACACATGACTTTTGTATGAACCAATCAAATGTAACCTTTCATACATACATACAAACATACATACAAACACGTGTCACCTAGAGTAACACAACTTAAGTTTTCAGAACAACTGGTTAACCATATTGGTACCCAACAATTTTCCCGCCAAACTTCCCGCCAAAATTCTTATTTTTCATGAACTTTTTGGCACATTTTGACCAAATTTTGAATTAAAATCACAGATTAAATGTTTATTATTGGTTTACTCATTGAAGAATCACTTTATTGCGTAAAGTATTCAAACAAATTTTTGATCCTTGCAACTTTTTACATATTTCACTTGTCCCAACTAAGTATGGGTATTGAACAAAGGTTGCACTTTTGGTACATTTTAGTTTCACATCAAAATTATTCCAAAAAAAATTCCTATTTTTGACAACTTTTTGGTTTTGGACATAATTGTACATTTTAATCTGAAATATGGGTTTATTATTTCAAATCATAATTAGAAATAAAAAATTTTGCCTCAAAATTAAAATTATTGATTTTTTGTTCACTAAACTGGAGTATGAAATGTTTATTAAGTTGTCAAGAATTTATATTTGGAATGATTTCAGTCTCAATAGACTCCATCACATCTGTCCTGGGAAATTGCGTTTTTGCATGATTGCCATGGAAATGCATCATTTTTAGGGAACATCAGTAGAGACTACCACTATTGCTAAACCTGCGGATATTGCACTTCTCATACAACTTAAGTTAGTTGCTATAGAAACTAGCAATATTAGGACACAGCATAAATACTTCCACTGTAGCTAAATCTGTGTGTATAGAAAATCAGAAAGTATGATGATGTTACCATCTCTTCCTCAAGTTACTACATACACATATTATGAACATCTAGCAATTATAACAGTTAGCAAAGCTTCAATGATTGGCATGCATTGTACATATACTTATGTGTACAGTACCGATATTTTGTCTAATTATACACAGTGTGCTAGACATAGATTGCCAGCTGTGTGTGTGTTCAGAGTTAGACTAGTGATGAGGTTGAAAGAGTTGATGACATCATCAGTACTTGTGTTGGCATCACTGGATATTCAGAGTTAGACTAGTGATGAGGTTGAAAGAGTTGATGACATCATCAGTACTTGTGATGACATCACTTGATATTCAGAGTTAGACTAGTGATAAGGTTGAAAGAGTTTATGACGTCATCAGTACTTGTGTTGACATCACTTGATATTCAGAGTTAGACTAGTGATGAGGTTGAAAGAGTTGATGACATCATCAGTACTTGTGATGACATCACTAGATATTCATTAAAAACAGCAATGTTTATCTGCACTATTATATTATGTAATGGTATCAGTCATGTGAAGTCAAGACATCACAAATGACATCATAACAGTGTAATGACATCATCACTTATAACATTACCAGTAAATGACATCATCATTGTATGTATGTATGTATGTATGTATGTATGTATGTATGTATGTATGTATGTATGTATGTATGTATGTATGTATGTACGTACGTATACGTACGTGTGTGTGTGTATATGTGTATGTGTGTATATGTGTATGTGTGTGTGTGTGTGTGTGTGTGTACATGTATGTATGTACTTTTCACACGTATAACCGTTTATCACGCGCAGTTGTCGTTCTGTTCTATTACATTCAGATATGTTCAGGTGTAACATTTCTGTATCTCGCCAATATTTCCTTTGAAAAAGAATATTTATTTGAATGTCGGATTTTACATCTATTTATAAGGACTGATTTGTAAGTTCCACATGCATTTCTATGTATGTATGTATGTATGTATGTATGTATGTATGTATGTATGTATGTATGTATGTATGTATGTATGTATGTATGTATGTATGTATGTATGTATGTATGTATGTATGTATGTATGTAATGTGTGTATGTATGTATGTATGTATGTATGTATGTATGTATGTATGTATGTATGTATGTATGTATGTATGTATGTAATGTATGTATGTATGTATGTATGTATGTATGTATGTATGTATGTATGTATGTATGTATGTATGTATGTATGTAATGTGTGTATGTATGTATGTATGTATGTATGTATGTATGTATGTATGTATGTATGTATGTAATGTATGTATGTATGTATGTATGTATGTATGTATGTATGTATGTATGTATGTATGTATGTATGTATGTATGTATGTATGTATGTATGTATGTAATGTGTGTATGTATGTATGTATGTATGTATGTATGTATGTATGTATGTATGTATGTATGTAATGTATGTATGTATGTATGTATGTATGTATGTATGTATGTATGTATGTATGTATGTATGTATGTATGTATGTATGTATGTATGTATGTATGTATGTAATGTATAGTGACATCATCGTACAATTTGTGTTGTGTAATACATTTACAATGCAACCACATACATTTGTACATGTTACACTTTGTCCAAGTTACATGTGCACGACTTGGCTCATTCTCAAAGATAACTTGAGGAATAAACAACTGAATAGAATAACTTGATAGAGTATAATCCAGTGTCAGATGTCATCTTTCCCCTACTAGTAGTACTACTACATGGGTTTATGTTGCCATGACATCAACAAATCATTCCACTACTCGATTGCTGTTTGTAGGTTTCAGTTTATAAATTCAACACTTGAACATACACAGTTACTAAGTTTATCAGAGTTGTGCAAATCATGGTTGTCAAAAGTCTTGTAACAAGACCTTGGATTTGTGCTTGGAAGGTTGCTAAACAACATGGTGTCTAGCACATGTGTAAACACCCTCAGTGTGTACCTTTGTTGCAGTACAACCTTCAGTCACCTACAGTCAGCTAAAATGATGTTGGTTTGGTGTTTCACTCATGTAATTGTGACATTTTTTTACACACACTCAGGCAACTTGTAATTTGCAAAACAAGAAATTACATAGGTGATGCACACAGTGGGGATGGAGAAGGCAAGTTGAAATGTTGATTATCAGTTAGAAAATATTCAATTGAAGCCATTAAAATCATCAAGTCCACGTGTAATGTTTTCATATGAAGTCTGTTTTTACTGCACTGTGAAAGAATAGCTATGTTTTAACTTTATCATTGCTCAATATGATTGGGCAAAGGATCCTGCTGTGCTTCTTATATCTCTGTTATTGTTAGTCTAGAGATGAAATATGTCTATCTCTGTGTCAAAAAATGTCATATTACATGCGAGTGAAACACCAAACTGACATCATTTTTAGCTTTAATATATGAAAAAAATCCCTGACAGCTTAGCATACAGCTGAACTAGGTAGCATGGAATCATGTATTCTGGTCATACAAAATGTAATTTCTAGAGTTACAACAGATACAGAGAAATTAATGTTCTGAAATGTATGGTTTTAAAATGTGGTGGCAAAGTGACCAAGCAAAGATTTATTACCTTGGTCGGTAGTAAGCAGTGTGCCCTCTAGTTTGACGTACTACTGACGCACACAGTTTCAAGTGACGTACCAAACTTTCTTATCACCCTATCTCTTACTATGTGTTGACTCACAAGAAACCCCAGTTTTTCTCATCATTTTGACTTACAACAACAAAATTTGGCTATCATTGGAGAGGGTACACTGGTAGTATTTAGATTTACATGTATGTGTGAAGCCATGACTGTAAACAGAACTTTATACTCCAGTCTGACAAATGTGCATTGTATTCAGTTGATAATACCAAGTACAAATATTGAAATTCCAATGTTTCAATCTGACATTCTGTAGAGATATACGTTATCAGTGAGTACAATCAGTGAATATACATACAGATAACAATGTCTTACTTTGTTGATAACCTGGTTTGAACTAATCATAGACCCTACACCAAGCTAATCCACAGTCAGTTCTTATCAAAATGCCCCCCCCCCAAAAAAAAAAAAAAAAAAAAAAAAATTGATTATTCAAAAATTTTTTTTTAGATTGATTTAGATTTTGAATACCTCCCTCTTGTTCAGTTCAATTAAGAGTATGATTATATGAAAGTGGTAGACATGCCAGTTAGATGGAAATTATCTGGGTTTGATAGAAATGTGACCAACTTTGTTAAAACAGGTGTTTGTTTATTTAGTGCATGTAGTGATGGTAGTTATTGTTTAGTAAATCTTAAGGGGTGACCTTGAGATTATTGGGTCACATACCATCTGTACAAGTGTGAATGAAATTATCTGTCAAACCATGATCCCATGCATAGTTGATGCCATTATGAATGTTGTATAACCCATAAGCTCCAAGTTTATAAATGTTCGGGTAGTTAGGGTGAGATCAATAATTTGATGTAGGATAAAAAACTAAATTCTGAAATTCTAAACTCTTAAATTTGTGATGGAGTACTACTGACATGCGCCACTTGCGCTTCGTTCACAATGGGAGGGAGGGGGGAGATGGAACACATGTACCTGGGATGCGAGTGGTATATAACATGTGAGAGGTCTATAACACTATATTTGTCAGTGATGGGGCTGTGAGAAATCTATAATACATTGTACCATATTTGTCAGTGATGGGGATGTAAGTGGTCTATAACATGTGAGAGGTCTATACATCATATAACACCATAGTGTAGGAGTATGAGTGGTCTATAACATGTGAGAGGTCTATAACACCATATTTGCCAGTGTAGGGACTGTGAGTGGTCTATAACATGTGAGAGGTCTATAACACCATATTTGTCAATGTAGGGACTGTGAGTGGTCTATAACATGTGAGAGGTCAATAACACCATAGTGTAAGGATGTGAGTGGTCTATAATAACATAGTGTAGGGGTATGATTGGTCTATAACGTGAGAGGCCTACCTATCACACCAGGTACAAGACTTAAGTATTTATTAGTCAGTGTAGAGGCTGTGAGAGATCTATAGTGATTACGGTGACATGTCTACCTGTCTTGGTATATAGAGTCTGATTATCATACCTGACATAGCTGAGTCTGTCATGCGGAACTATCCAGACCACAATCTAAACCCAACTAAGTGCCATAAGGAGTACCTGGTCATCATATGATTGTATAAACAGTTTGACAGCCAACCCATCAAGTGTAATCTCCAATTATGGCTGTATTCATACCATTGTGGTCAAAGAAATCTCCACTGATGCAAAACAATCCATGAAAATCGTCTCTATTGAGTTGGCAAAAATAAATGGCGATACGGAATAAAGGAATTAATTGTTTTGTTTACATTTTGTGGTACTAAGCCGAAAATGTTCTGTCATGGCACAGTGAGTTTGTCTGACCGTAGTTTCAGCTAAAACTAATATACTTGCATTTTAAAACGAGTCTGTCTACAGCACTTCCATTCCTCTGGATATAAGCAAGGGAAGACTTTCAATGTGGACTGATCGCTCAAAATATCCAACATATTTTAATAAATGTTTGGAGGACAGAAAGTATTTATTGAACCATTTACAGATTTGAAGTTTATTTTCAGTGACAGCAGTAGTAGTAGTAGCATGTAAAGTTGACATTGTTCAATTTATTAGCAAGGCCTTTTATTTTTTGTGGATTGCAGATATCATATTACATGCACCATGGTATCTAAGAATTGATGAGTATATTTGTACCATGTTTTTACAAGTTATTTGTGCCGTCCATCGTCATAGTTACGTATTTTAGATAGGATTTAAACTCGAAGGGTGATTCTTCGTGTCACTGGGTAAAAAGTTCACTTGAGGTCAAAGGTCGATAGTTGTGATATTATCAACAGGATGTGGTTGGAAGAATGACTGTTATTAATTGTGTTTGTTGATTGTGGTAAATTGGGCTTTATAGCAGGATACATTGTGTAATTAAAGTTATAAAAAAGACATGGGAGGGTATTTAAGGTGAAATCGTCAAACTGAATGGGGAAATAAACGAGTATTTGACATGAGTTTACTTGGTGTTATGGTTTGTTTCTTGTACAATGATGAAAGTAACGACCTAAATAAGTACCACATTCTTTTGATAAACACAGAGTTAGTAGTTTTAATGTATGCAATTGAAAATGATACTTAAACAGCTTATTGTCAGGATTGAGATTAAATGTTGGGTATGATAAATAGTTGTTTGTCAGAATGATCCCAGTAAATCCCCATGGCTCCACCGATTTAAAGTTTTAGTAATCCAAAGACCTTTGTGGGGAAATCCTGAGGGGGAACATCTAATGTCATCTTTGTCTCACTTGCAAATTGCATTGAGTCAATCTATCTCTATTGTGAGTAGACAAAAGGTAATTACTTGAATGAAGTGAAACACTGTACATCAACAAATTTTAATTAACTCTGAGTTTTTAAAATGAACTAATTATAGAGTATGAAATTGCAATTAGAAGATACAGACTATGGATACAGTGTATCAGTTTTAACAAAGTGAATTGATACATTGTTTTAATTAACTAATTATAGAGTATGAAATTGCACTTTAAAGACAAACTATGGATACATTGTATCAGGTTTTTTTTTTAAAAAGTGAATTGATACATTGTAGCTAATAAACTATCAACACTGATTGTATATATACATTATACTTTACATTTTGCATGCAGTTTGGACATGAATTTAAAACTGTAGAGTTCAGGTTGTCCACTACCAAAAACAAAAACAGCCATAGCAGCACTAGCAGTAATTTTTTTTTGATCAATCAATGATAAATTTACCGGAAATTATTAAAATATGAATAACTAGATATTGTAAATGTTTATTTGAGGCAAATTTCATCCGTAGGCAGTCCAGGAACAGGTTGAAATTTTCATGAGTAAATATGAAGCCGGAATCTCTGAACTTTCTTTCTCACAGGTTTGTTGTCAATTATTGCCTTGACCCATGGTGACGTAATCTGTGTTTATGATTATCGTATCAGGTAGTGACGTAGTTTTGCGTTTACAAGACAATGCCAGTAATCTTGTCGTCTCTCCTCCCAAGCGATTCAGACTACCCATCAAAGCTTACTTGTCTATGAACAGCTCTACAAACTGTTCTCTTAAAGTTTGTACAATCCCCTTGAAATTTAGCCAACAGCTCAGAGAATAATTCCTGTGTCTTTGTTTGCTGGATTGTGTGTGCGTATTGAATGGCAGAGAGTGACGTACTGTGTGATCCCTTTATAACAGCTTATGCCCAGTCAAAGACCTACAACAGTCATGCAGACAATGTATATAGCCGAGACCAAGATGTACATTTTGTATTCATATGATTTAGAGATGTGAATTTAGTGTCCGTAGAGGGATAAACCATAACACTGATTACACGTTAGGACGTGTACATGTACGTATGTGGTCATATGTCATTGACTATTTTCAGTTGTGGATTTGTTCAGTTAGGGTCCCATACAATGAAGGGTGAACTATAACATAACTGTAAGTTCTGATCATCACTAACTGGGTTCATTAACAATTCTGAGCAACACAAACTGAGTTCAATCATAGCGTCTGGTGAACACTGAGTTAAGTGACAGTTTTGTTTGTCACTAACTGAGTTCATTGACAGCTGTGTTCGTCACTAACTGAGTTCATTGGCAGTTTTGTTTGTCACTCACTGAGTTCAGTGACTCACTAACTGAGTTCAGTGACAGTTTTGTTTGTCACTAACTGAGTTCATTGACAGCTGTGTTTGTCACTAACTGAGTTCATTGGCAGTTTTGTTTGTCACTCACTGAGTTCAGTGACTCACTAACTGAGTTCAGTGACAGTTTTGTTTGTCACTGAGTTCAGTGACAGTTTTGTTTGTCACTCACTGAGTTCAGTGACTCACTAACTGAGTTAAGTGACAGTTTTGTTTGTCACTAACTGAGCTCATTAACAGTTTTGTTTGTCACTGAGTTCATTGATAATTTTGTTTGTCATTAACTGAGTTCATTGACAGTTTTGTTTGTCACTAACTGAGTTAAGTGACAGTTCTGTTTGTCACTAACTGAGTTCATTAACAGTTTTGTTTGTCACTGAGTTCATTGATAATTTTGTTTGTCATTAACTGAGTTCATTGACAGTTTTGTTTGTCACTAACTGAGTTAAGTGACAGTTCTGTTTGTCACTAACTGAGCTCATTAACAGTTTTGTTTGTCACTGAGTTCATTGATAATTTTGTTTGTCACTGAGTTCATTGACAGCTGTGTTTGTCACTAAATGAGTTCAGTGGCAGTTTTGTTTGTCACTCACTGAGTTCAGTGACTTTGTCACTAACTGAGTTCATTGACAGTTTTGTTTGTCACTAACTGAGTTCATTGACAGTTTTGTTTGTCACTAACTGAGTTCAGTGACAGTTTTGTTTGTCACTAACTGAGTTCAGTGACTTTGTTTGTCACTAACTGAGTTCAGTGACAGTTTTGTTTGTCACTAACTGAGTTCAGTGACAGTTTTGTTTGTCACTAACTGAGTTCAGTGACAGTTTTGTTTGTCACTAACTGAGTTCAGTGACAGTTTTGTTTGTCACTAACTGAGTTCAGTGACAGTTTTGTTTGTCACTAACTGAGTTCAGTGACAGTTTTGTTTGTCACTAACTGAGTTCAGTGACAGTTTTGTTTGTCACTAACTGAGTTCAGTGACAGTTTTGTTTGTCACTAACTGAGTTCATTGACAGTTTTGTTTGTCACTAACTGAGTTCACTGACTTTGTTTGTCACTAACTGAGTTCAGTGACAGTTTTGTTTGTCACTAACTGAGTTCAGTGACAGTTTTGTTTGTCACTAACTGAGTTCAGTGACAGTTTTGTTTGTCACTAACTGAGTTCAGTGACAGTTTTGTTTGTCACTAACTGAGTTCAGTGACAGTTTTGTTTGTCACTAACTGAGTTCATTGACAGTTTTGTTTGTCACTAACTGAGTTCACTGACTTTGTTTGTCACTAACTGAGTTCAGTGACAGTTTTGTTTGTCACTAACTGAGTTCAGTGACTTTGTTTGTCACTAACTGAGTTCAGTGACTTTGTTTGTCACTAACTGAGTTCAGTGACAGTTTTGTTTGTCACTGAGTTCAGTGACTTTGTTTGTCACTCACTGAGTTCAGTGACAGTTTTGTTTGTCACTCACTGAGTTCAGTGACTTTGTTTGTCACTAACTGAATTAATTGACAGCTGTGTTTGTCACTAACTGAGTTCAGTAGCAGTTCTGATCATCACTAACTGACAGAGATAATAGATAAATGAAAGAATCTACATCTGCATCCTACATTGGAGAAATAAGGGGTCTGTTATGATTTATGTACGTCATTACGTATTTGAACTTGTATTGGTCTGCATACATACTAGTAAGTGGTATACAAGACATAATGAGAATTTGAAAATTCTACAACTCCGAAACCATGTGAACATTCCATATGTCAGAAATCATGTGAACATTCCATGACTCTGAAATCATGTGAACATTCCATGACTCTGAAATCATATGTACATTCCATGACTCCGAAATCATGTGAACATTCCACAACTTCGAAAACATGAGAACATTCCATGACTTCGAAATCATGTGAACATTCCACGACTTTGAAATCATGTGAACATTCATGATTTTGAATGTTCATTATGTGTGTCCAAATGACCTGAACGCAATCTTATATTTTCACAATATTAGTTATTTCAGATTAATGTACATTGTATGTAATTATAATAAAAGACCCCAATGACACGTGGGAAAATGTGAAAATTGAAGCACATCAGATATTTCAGTTTTAGGACTCATGTCAGGGGTGAACAAATCCGCTGGTCCTGGGTCCGGGACTTGCGATTTTTTTGGGTGGACTGCACACATTTTAAGTTGTCTGGTCCGTTGGACCAGTACCTTACTGTTAATAACTATGTTAAAAAGTCGTCTGAATATACAGATTCATAGGTAAGATTTAATGTTTCAAATAAACGGGACCTGGGACCACTAATTCTTTTAGCAGGACCACTGGATTTTTAGAGGCACTGGTCCGGGGACCACCAGTTCACAAAATGATTTGTTCACCCCTGGATGCATCCACTTGACTAATCACCGACCAAAAAGTGTGATGCCCATAAGATTAACCAGTTGACTTCTTCAACCAAAGATAGATAGACCTGGCATGATGCAGTCATAAATAATATGTATTACTACACATAGATAGATGTTGTGGTTGGCACAAAACAAAGTAGTTGTCATGTGATAGTGTTATGCCTCCACCTAGTCACACACACAGCTTGTATTGTCTTGAGGCACACAAAAGATGTATTGTGATTCGGAAGTAAGGAGTCTTAATAAATGACATGGCACAGGTGAATGAATGGAGAGGAGGAGTTGGTAAATGCGTGGTGTGCAGTCCGTTTTCTGCTAGACTGAATCTCAATGTCTTATCTAAATCTTTCCATCCAAGAGGATGGTCCAGGAATCAGTCAATACTTTCCGGCACTTTCCGGACAAAATATTAAGCTATTTTTTCGGTGTGTCTGATAATGGATGTTCAAATATTATGAAAACATTGTTCGGTGATTCAAGCAGTAATTGTGTCCATATCAGAAAGTGTCTGTGGTTGGGATCCCCATCGGCTATGTAGCTCCTTGTCATAGCATGGCAGTGTTTGGAATCATAACATTTACCAGCCAATGCTAGTCAGTGTGTTTTCTGTTGCCATGACAACCCGGACTCCCCAGTGATGTTGGTGTAGGGATGACTTCACCTTTGGTTTGAGGGCAGGTTTATTGAAATCACTGTCAGGAAGAGAAGCGTCAAGCTCACACAATGTGTTTGAGCCTGACATCCAGGGGTTAAAGGTCACGCATACACACATGTTCAATTCTGGTATGTGGTGAGCTGCGGTGAATAGAAAGTTGAAACACTTGTGAATTTGAGTGGCTGTTGATGTACAAGGGACAGTGTAGTTATTCAAGTACATACAGTGTGTTTCTAGGATGACATGCTGACAGAGTATAGTTACATGCTGAAAGAGTATAGTTACTAAAAAAAGTGATGTGGGGATAGTGATCATAGAGAACATGGACAGGAAGTTGAATAAAGAAAGTACCATGCTCTGCTGTGTTTTAATTAGCTCGGTCTGCTCTTACAATGTGCAATGTATAAATACAGCTAAAATGATGTAGGCTTGGTGTTTCAGTCATTGGACATTACAGCTAAAATGATGTAGGCTTGGTGTTTCACTCATGGGACATTACAACTAAAATGATGTTGGTTTGGTGTTTCACTCATGCGACATTACAGCTAAAATGATGTAGGCTTGGTGTTTCACTCATTGGACATTACAGCTAAAATAATCTTGGTTTGGTGTTTCACTCATGGGTCTTTATGTTTTTGACACAAGATAAATATATTTCAACTCTAAACTAACAATAACAGAGACCTGATAAACACAGGATCTTTTTCTCACATTGAACATTGATAGGCATTGCTATTCTTTCATAGTACAGTAAAAACAGGCTTCTAATGAAAACATTACACATGGACTTGATGATTTTAATGGCTGCAATTATTTATTTTCTAACTTGATAATCAACATTTAAACATGACTACTTCTACATCCCCACTGTGCTTGGCACCTATGTTAATCGTTTCTTTAGCATTAGAAGTTGTCAGAGGGTGTGATTAAAAATTCTGTCGTATGAGTGAAACACCAAGCCTACATCATTTTAGCTGTAATGTCCCATGAGTGAAACACCAAGCCTACATCATTTTAGCTGTAATGTCCCATGAGTGAAACACCAAGCCTACA
The DNA here is from genome assembly GCF_964340395.1 of Glandiceps talaboti. Lineage (NCBI taxonomy): Eukaryota > Metazoa > Hemichordata > Enteropneusta > Spengelidae > Glandiceps > Glandiceps talaboti. The sequence continues at coordinate 9,270,446 of NC_135565.1, forward strand.
TCATTTTAGCTGTAATGTCCCATGAGTGAAACACCAAGCCTACATCATTTTAGCTGTAGTATAGTATACCTACACATGTAATTTGATGATGAACACATGTATACATGTATGAATAACATGTAATAACTAGACACACAGGGGGTGCCACAACATTAAAGTAATATGAATTGATTTCTAAATGAAGCTCTTTGAGAGCTTTCAGTTATACTGTTAGTATGTCTGTCTCCTTTGGATTTAATTATATTTTGTGGAAAGTTTTAGGGTACAATTGTCTTGGATACTAAAGTCCCAAAAAGGTGTAAAATCAACACCTGTAGTGTTTTTTGCTAAGATTTAATTAGGAACTCTGGTAACAGAATGGGAATATTCAATTCAACAACTTTATTTATCCCAAATGGGCAATTCATTTTGGCGGACAGAACATACATCAAATATACACATCAAATATAGATGGAAAATAAGAGGCAACAGACTGGTACAAAGAAAAAAAAACACGATAAGAGGTTACAGAACATTAAAAACAAAACTTACTACAAAATGAGTATCTAAAATGTCTTATTTATTGGGTAATGTCATTACCTGACTTTGCCATTCCTGTTACCAAAGTTCGCAATTATCAGCATATTTTTGTCCATACATGTACTCGTTGCTGGTAAACATGTATACATCTTAATGCCATACAAAATTAATGTACAATCTATGTACACACAGATCTATATGTGGGTAACCTAGAATCAAGTTGTGGGGGCATTTCACTAGCAGCTTGGGTTACAGCCGGAGTGGTTGTTAAATATTTCTTGCTTTTGAAATGACATCAGTAGTGTCACCAAGTGATCAGAACCAATTCAGAGAGTTGAGCTATGATGTAACCATAGTTACTAAATTCAATGTCACTGCAGGAAATCGTACTCTAATTTTAGGTTTTACTAAACAGCTGCTAGCAAAATACCAGGTGTGGTGGCGGAAAAGTGAGATTTAAGTCCGGACATGACTGGATTAATTCTAGGCTATTCTGTTCATGACCCATAGTAATCTGGATGCCAAAGTGGTTTCTGTGTCTGGTCACAGTCCCTCAATCAGCACAACAAGTTGTACATCCAATCAGTGAACCTTAACTACTGTAGTGACATAAACAGTGTATTAATGAGCTGACAAATATACCATATTTGGACATTACATACATGTAACTGCCCCAATAAATACTAATGTTATGAGGGACTGTGTTATTGGTTAGAATTTTGTGACATTAGTTAATGACTGGGTGGGTGGCTGTGATTGAATTTTCAATTTCATTTCGTGCACATCAGGACTTCTAGAGTAACGACTTTGACTATATACTGTTAGTGAAGGTGTAAATGGTAATGATACTGTATAGACTAGACATGTAGTGAAATGTGACCTGCATCAACAACCTGTACAACTGTACGCAAAGTTTGTACACATGACAATACTGTGTATGGGTTAGTTGTGTAAAAGTAAAACTACGTTGTTTAAAGTGCTTAAAGTTGAAGTTGGTCATCATTTGTTCAGTTATAAGTGGTATTCATTAAAAGTGCAAGTAGACTGCTATATGTAGGACAGGTGTCAACTAAGTGCAATGCCAGCATCACAGTACAGAGATAAGTTACAATTTGTAGAAGTCACAGATGCGATAAGTTGCTCATCAGCTTTGTGAAGACGGTGTAATTAGACAGCATAATTTGTGAAGTGGTGTGACAAACGCAATAATTGTTATGTATTGCAAATCAGAACCAACTACCATGCACAGGCCGCCATGCAGAAAATACACCACAAACAGAGGAGGCGCCATTGGAAAGTGTCCAGCATTATATGGCTAAGTATTATACCAACTACAGGACAGGTCTATAGTTTGTTACCCCGGCAGTAAACTAAACAGAGACGAGTAACTTGACAGTTTGCAGCCCTAGGCCGAAATGGAGGCATCGAGGCAGTGTGTCAATCAGTGCATACAGAGAATGGATCATCTAGAGTGTTATAGAGACACTATCAATTCTGCTAGAGTTGGTGTGACTGAAAACCTAGTGAAGTGTACTGGAGTCACAGGCTTTTAGAAATTAAAGTGACACAAACGTCAATGCTTGGCTTGAAAACATATAATTTAGTACAGGCCGTGGGTCCAACCAGTCTACTCAAATACTGTGCGTTCTAGGTAGCCATTTCGTTGTGGTGTGTCTACCTGTTCTCACGTCCTGGCAGCCGAACAGTATGGGACAACAAGTGTGGGATTAAATCGATCCAACACTCTGTACTGTCAGTGCATGAGTTAAATTTTGTGTTTGCCAGAATAAAGAAGGCATGAGAAAAGTAATCCCACACATCAATAATTTAAACTGACATATACCCCCCCCCCCCCCCCCCCCCCCCCCCCCCCCCCGCTAAAATTCTGGCGCATAGATTACCGTGATTTCACTAACAGTTTTACTGGTAAACTTGAAGTGACTAAGCGTCGTAGCTGTCAACATCGATGCTGTAGGTAATTGCACTTGTATTGTAAGATTTCCTCTAAATGTCTCGGACAAAGACGTTGCATTGAGATATTTACCAAGACTTACAGACACAGACTTATGATGTCTTTGTCACTCTTGTCTAAAGCTTTACCTTGAGTTTGACTATGGGACAATATGGCTACAGTCTGCCCTTGTTTACTTTTGGTGGCGTAGTTATTAGAGATAGACAACACGTACTTATAGAATAATAGAACACCAGACTATAGACTTTTGTCAATAGATCATGGGATACACTATATAAAATAGACCACAGGTCTACTTTGAATCGACCACTGAGCTATAGACTATGAATAGAACATCAGACTATAGACTTTTGTCAATAGCTCATGGGATACACTAAAAAGACCACAGGTCTACTTTGAATTGACCACTGAGCTATAGACTATGAATAGAAAAACAGACTATAGACTTTTTGTGAATAGCTCATGGGATACACTAAAAAGACCACAGGTCTACTTTGAATTGACCACTGAGCTATAGACTATGAATAGAACATCAGACATACATGTACTATAGACTGAATAGATCACAGATCTATATATGAATAGAACACCAAAGTATAGTGTACATTGAAAAAGAATAGACCAACAGATGATAGAATGTGTACTATGAATAGATCACATAGACAGTGAATAGACCACATATACAATGTAGACTACATAGACAGTGAAGTCCGTGAATAGACCACATAGACAGTGAATAGACCACATATACAGTGAATAGACCATATACATGTAATACTAAAGACCCTGTTCATGGATTAAAATAAATGGAGGATGTAAATGAATGATGAAATTGTATAGAAATGTATGCATATATGATCCATGAAGAGAAAGCAATTCACCTTGTATGTGTGACAGTTCATATACATGTACATGTACCTTGTGAGTGTGACAGTTCATATACCTTTATTTAGGGATCGTAAGCTGAGATAAAATTTACCTGAGTTCTCTTTTCACAGAGCTCCATCAATCAAACCGACAAATATCAACAGCTTGCAAAAAAAAAAAAAAATGATGCGTTTGCTTGCTCGTAGAATTTAGAAAGCAGGAAAGAGACAAGTTTCGTGCACTGACGTACAATATGATTAAACTCTCTCACAGTCCTCGGAGCATCATATTGCTAAAAGGGCTGTTTTTATGTTTCATATCTAGTATGTAATTGTACTGTGGGCCCTCATTGACTACATAGGGCTAATCATTTGTTGACGTACTAGTACGTGTTACTGCGATACCCGAGATCAGGGCATCGCATTAACACAGAGTCGCTGTAACATGTCAACAAATGATTAGCCGTATGTACATGTACGTGATGAGGACCCACAGTTACAAGGATATCCTAGTACAATTATGTGGTAGATATTGGTACAACATACAAAACAGCTACATGTAATAGCTATATGCTTCCGAGGACTGGTGAGAGAGTCTAACAGTGTGATTAGCATTTGTTAACTTACACATGTATCACTGGAACCGTGGATCCCATAACTCTGTGTACTGATATAACAGTTATATGATATAAGATTGATTGTATGTTTTATGACAGTGTGTTACTCAGACTGTTACATTATAACTTCCAGAGATGTAAACAAACTGATAAAAACGGTGTGAACCTACATCAGAGCACCTGTAAACTTTAAGACAAGTCATCGTGTCGCGCTGCCCTCACTGGCGTGTTCTGTGACCGATGTGTGAGGGCGCCTTTGATAGCGTACCATACGGATTAAATCACCTCCTGTGTTTTTGTGTTTAAGTTATCTTGTTTTTACCTAATTTTGTCTTTGCGTGAAGTTTTCCCATGATGCATTGGTGTTTCTCCACAGGTTGTATCAGAAATACGTACACAACCACATATCTAGGCATGTATCGGCCAGTGACAAAATGTAACAACACTTTGTCAGGTGTGACTGGGTAAACACGGGTAGTTATTTGTTTAAAACCAGGAAAACAGGAAAATAATATTTGGAAGTGTCAAAACATGTATACATGGGCACTTACTGTGAGTGATGTGTCAACTTGTTTAGCTTGGCAGCCATCCATATCAAAACAAATAACTACATTGATGGAATCCACATGGTGTACATTTTACTGTAACTTAAACAGCGGCCAATACCTTGAGCTAAAATTTAGAAACCAACTGTTAGACATTATTATAATGATAAATACATGTAGACACTTATACCTAAACTTCGAAAATTTTCGCTAAAAATGTTTTTTTCACTGGAAAGCAAAAATGCAAAAAATAAGTAGTGACTAAAATACCTTTTCATACATGAACACAATTAGTAATTAGTCACTGAGAACTACATGCAGCGTAAGAGTTTAAATTCGCAAAATTTTCTTGCAGCGAAAATGTCTCTTTTTACAGTATAATCAGTGTAGATGTATAATTTGTGCACATGATGTTTTGTCACAAAAAATTTCTGAAAAGCATTTAATTATCAGCCCACCTCAGTAAAATGTATACCATTTAGAAGTATCGATTGACGTGAATATACACCCACACACATACCCTCTCATCCTATCTGTAACAAACAGATCAACTTTGTTGACATTTTTAACCCAGGTATATCTGCGTCGCCATACATTGGTATTAGTCTCCATACATTAGTCATACCACAGGGTTTAAATATATCTGACCCGGCATTCTTGATTCTAAACTAATGGCTTACATTTATCTTTCTAGCCTTTTGCCCATGGTGAGTTTAGGTACAAAGTATTTGCCGGCATTATTTGGTGAAAAGATAGTGTTTCTCTTTAAATAGTGGAATTTTGTAAACCAAGGACACATAGCGTATTTGTCATGTTTTGTACTTGTAGCAGTTCCTGCAAGAGAAACGTGAACTGGTTTTAGAATGCCACTCATTGACTTAATCATCCACCAAGAAGTACTTACATGTAGTCTGTTTTCAAAACCACCTTTACATTAATATGCAGTCATGATCATTTATACCATATATTATAGTTGCCATAGATGGCAGTATAATATTATTACAGCTAAAATGATGTAGACTTGGTGTTTCATTCATGTAACATGACATTTAATACACACCCTCAGACAACTTCTAATGCAAAAGAAACAAGTACAGAGGTGCCGTGCACAGTGGGGATGTAGAAGTAGTCAAGTTGAAATGTTGATTTATCAGTCAGAAAATAAACGATTGAAGCCATTAAAAACATCAAGTCCATGTGTAATGTTTTCATTAGAAGCCAGTTTCTACTGGACTGTGAAAGAATAGCAATGGTTATCAGTGTTCAATGTGATTGGGTAAAGGATCCTGCTGTGTTTATTGTGTCTCTGTTATTGTTAGTCTAGAGTCGAAAAGTTTGTGTCAAAAACATAATTTCCCCTCATTGGAACACTAAGCTGACATCATTTTAGCTGTATTAAATGTAATGATGAAATTGACCACAAATTAGTCATGGTGGAACATGACTTCCTGCCTTCACATCGAAATTAACAATAGAAAGTTTAGCCCAGACATTTATTGGCTATCTGGCATAATGTACTGGCGTAATGTTAATGACAATGTCATGTCAGATATCCAAGTATCTTGACTAAAATAAAGTTATACATGGGATAACTGTGGATAGTAGGGCATTGGCCATGGAAGTGTATCCTATCCAGTTTTTACCTTCAGAATTGTGAATATCGTGATTTGGTAAGGCAGCAACTAATTGGCCAAGATTTTAGTGCTTCATGTGTGTTGGCAAGGTAGCATCTGAGTGGCTAAGATTTTAAGTACTTTGTGTATACTTTGTAACCAAGCAACCAATAAGTTCAGCATCACATGTTTGCAATTCAGCATCCAATTGGCCAAGATTTCAAATATCATATATTGCTACAAACTGTATGTACATCTCCCAGCATTTGTTTGATCGAGACTTGAACATCTCGTGTTTCTGAGTGACCAAGATTTTGAGAACTGTGTCAGTATCCAATTGACCAAGATTTTGAGCATCATTTGTTAGCAAGCCACGAACTGATTGGTCAAGATTTTGATTGTGTCATTGCAAACCTGAATATGATTGGCCATAATTTCGAACATCAGTTAAGTTTTAAAGTGACCAAGATTTTGACAACCATGTTTTTCATAGCCAGAATCCAATTGTCCAATACATTTGACTGTTGGGTTTTTCCAACTGACACAAGATTTTGAGAGCTGTGTTTTTCTAAGCCAGCATCTGATTGGCCAATATTTTGAGCATCCCTTGTTCCAAGATTTCAAAAATCGTAATTTTACAAGCGGACTTCCGATTGGCCAAAATTGGTACATCTAGCATCGTATCGTAGGTTGCCAAGTGTCTAGGAATTCATGAACCAAGTTTTTCCGAAGCCAGCATTTGATTGGGCAATATAGTGAGCATCATGTGTTTACTAACAATCTAGAATCAGTGATTTTGATCATACATGTAGTATGTTTCTAAGATTTAAAGATTTTGTGCACCAAGTTTTTCCGAAGCCAGCATCGGATTGGGCAATGTAGTGAACAACGTGTGTTGGCAAGTCAACATATGATTGCCAATGGGCACATTAACATTCCATTGGGTTATATTATGTGTTGGAAACTGCCAGTGTATTCAGTGACAGTCACCATTGTCATAAAGAATTACTGTGGTCTCTTTGCAACTCATACTTAGCGAGTGTGTTATGTTATGTTACCTCTTCCATTCAACACTCATTTCCATTGACCAAACAGTTCTCATGCAACCTTTTGTGCTAACAAAACACACCAGTTAACACAAATTATGGCCACTAAAAACTTTTATAAGTACCGTGTTGCAATATTTCCCTGTCTTTCTTTTTTAATGTGTAGACATAAATTTGAAGGTGGCCAACTTTGGGAGTTAAAAAAAAAACAAGTAGCAGCTGTCAATGAAATGTATCTGTCTGTTTCTGAGGAGTTGTTGGGGTACATAAAATGTAGGTGTTGTTTTAGTGGCCACTGTGTGTTCTTAAGTACTCACTGTCTTATGGAATGTTCAAAGTAGAGATTGGAATAAGGGTTTTAAAGAAATCCAATGTAATAAGCAGTTGTTGGTGTTGACTTTGTCATTAGTACGTGGATTTGATTGACAGGTTCATTAACAAGACGCATGCATACAGGATCTACAGCCAGAAGTGTTTATTTTGCCTTAGGTTTTGGGAACCCCAGGTAGAAGTAGTCTAGATAGCTGCTAATGTGGTATCCACTTGTCTCATGAAAAGAGATCTTGAGATTTTGACGTAGGAGCGCACCAGACTAAGATAGAAAGGGAATATCTGGTGAAATTTGCATAGATTTGCATATCGTGTACCATAAATTTTGTAGGGTACCCAGAAACAGTAGGGAATATCTGGTAAATTTTTTATAGATTTGTATATCTTGTGCCATAATTTTTGTGGGGTAACCAGAAACAGTAGGGAATATCTGATGAACATGTGCTGTTTTTGCTGTACATGTACTTGTAGACCGTGAAACCGAGTGGTCAAAAGTATTGCCAATGTGGTCAAGATTGATGATATTCTCAAAACTTGGACCGAGCAGAACCCCCAAGTGATCAGAATATTGTGACAATGCATATGATCAAGAATAATGTCAAGGATCCTGCTGTGTTCATTGTGTTTCTGTTATTTTTAGTCCAGAGTTGAAATATGTCTCTGTGTCAAAAATAGTAATGTCCCATGAGTGAAAAACCAAGCCAACATCATTTTAGCTGTAATGTTACATGAGTGAAACACCAAGCCTACATGTACATCATTTTAGCTGTAATGTCCAATGAGTGAAACACCAAGCCTACATCATTTTAGCTGTAATGTCCAATGAGTGAAACACCAAGCCTACATCATTTTAGCTGTAATGTCCAATGAGTGAAACACCAAAATTAAGCCTACGTCATTTTAGCTGTAATGTCCCATGAGTAAAACACCAAGCCTACATCATTTTAGCTGCAATGTCCCATGAGTGAAACACCAAGCCTACATCATTTTAACTGTAATGTCCAATGAGTGAAACACCAAACCTACATCATTTTAGCTGTAATGTCACATGAGTAAAACACCAAGCCTACATCATTTTAGCTGTAATGTCCCATGAGTAAAACACCAAGCCTACATCATTTTAGCTGTAATGTCCAATGAGTAAAACACCAAGCCTACATCATTTTAGCTGTAATTTGTTTGCAGAGGACAGAAAAACTGAGTGGTTAAGGATTAATAATGCCAATGTGATCAATTAAGAACTTGGTAATTTTCCCCTCAGACCGAAAAGGTCAATGATCAAAGAAAATATGGCAAGTAACGATAAAATGTAAAAACAGTAAATGATAATATACTCATGGAATGCTGGTTAAGGAGGTCGATTTGAGAGATAAACATACTGACTTTAATAGGATTAAATAGATTATAATTTGAGTTTAGTAGATTTATATGTGGGGTGTAGCAGTCACTGTCCCCTAAGGCCAAATAAAAAAAAAATAGTGTGATTCCAATAATCTGACCGACCCTAACTTAAGCCCTGACCCTAAACATTTTTTTTGCAAAAAGGTCAAATGGTAACGATTGCCTTCTATTTCCATGTACACCTTCCTGCCTTTACCTCATAGTCACTTTTGTAGTCTATAACAGTACAGTCTGCATAACGTGTTCATCTACTTAACTTATAATTGTCTTCATTTACTTCTTGGGGGTGAACAGATCATTTTGTGAACCGGTGGTCCCCGAACCAGTGCCTTAAAAAATCCAGTGGTCCTGCTGAAAGAATTAATGGTCCCAGGTCCCGCTAATGTTAAAAATTAAATCTTGCCTATGAATCTGTATATTCAGATGTACACCACTTTTTTACACCTCATCAAACTCTCATGGAAGTACATGCTTATGGTCAAAGTCATGTTTTTAAAAATTTTAATAAAAATAAAATAAACTTCCGACCTACCTACCCTATTTTCCAAAGTTCATGTTATCGGAAACAAATATTTTGCCTAGTAAGTATCTCCCTATTCACCAACCAATTAAGCTGTGTATGGGTATGGGGTAAGGTACAGATCAGATCAAGGCCAAAAAAAAGGAATTGTGTCTGGTCAGGTCAGTTTGTCTAAAAGGGTGCGAAGATGCAATTTTTTCATTTTTTTCTCATTTTTTTTTAATATTCTCAACAAACCTGTAACTCAATCTACTATTTATGGCAGTTACTGTTCTTTTTATTTAGTACTTTAGAGCAAGTTTGTGTGTGAGGCAGATATCATTTGCTTGTTCATGATTGGCTCTGCAGTTGTCTTCACTGAAGTACGGCAGGTTATTTTCGTGTTTCCACACGGATCTGCAGACTGTATGGGCTTGACAAACACACCAAAAAAAATCAATGCGAGGGTATTTAAGTGATGCGTGCGCTGACCAGGAACAGTTCTCTCCTTTTTTTTGGCCGAAACAATTCTTTTTTTTCTTCTCCTTTTTTGCCTTTGTAGTCCTTCGTTTTGAGTGGGTCTAGCTGCTATTGTTTGGCCATAACCAGTGACTGGTGGTGTCAGGACTTTAATAATATGCATGTCATTCCTACAACATGTCTTTGAAAAGACTTGGCCCTCCTAGGAACTGCCTCTTTCAATGTGTTACTTTGTGTGCCATCAATGTGGGCCCACACAGCAACTGTGGTCTCAGGGGAATATACCTTCTAATAGGTAATCACTGCCTGGAATAATGTGGGTTGAAATTAAATACAGTTCCTAGATAAATGTTTTAGATAAGTTTTTATCTGCTTTGATCGTAATCACTCCACAAAATAATGGGGTCTCTTCAGGTTTTGTGTCAACATTGTAATGAAGTGTGTGTCTGTATAATGGCCAAAATTTCATCAGAAATGCATCCTCAGAAATGTGTGAAATGTACAATGTATAGCCAATGGCCCTGGGTTGCATGTTCAGTCCATCCTGTTCTACAGTATAACATGGCTATTTGTAGCCTGGAATCCATACTGTCTTGTTCTACAGTATAGAATGGCTATTTGTAGCCTGGAATCCACACTGTCCTGTTCTACAGTATAGCATGGCTATTTGTAGCCTGGAATCCATACTGTCTTGTTCTACAGTATAGAATGGCTATTTGTAGCCTGGAATCCATGCTGTCCTGTTCTACAGTCTAGCATGGCTATTTGTAGCCTGGAATCCATGCTGTCCTGTTCTACAGTCTAGCATGGCTATTTGTAGCCTGGAATCCATGCTGTCCTGTTCTACAGTCTAGCATGGCTATTTGTAGCCTGGAATCCATGCTGTCCTGTTCTACAGTATAGCATGGCTATTTGTAGCCTGGAATCCACACTGTCCTGTTCTACAGTATAGCATGGCTACATGTTTTGTATGTAGCCTGAAATCCATGCTGTCCTGTTCTACAGTATAGAATGGCTATTTGTAGCCTGGAATCCATACTGTCCTGTTCTACAGTATAGCATGGCTACATGTTTTGTATGTAGCCTGAAATCCATGCTGTCCTGTTCTACAGTATAGAATGGCTATTTGTAGCCTGGAATCCATACTGTCCTGTTCTACAGTATAGCATGGCTACATGTTTTGTATGTAGCCTGAAATCCATGCTGTCCTGTTCTACAGTCTAACATGGCTATGTAGCCTAAAATCCATGCTGTCCTGTTCTTCAGTATAGCATGGCTATTTGTAGCCTGGAATCCATGCTGTCCTGTTCTACAGTATAGCATGGCTATTTGTAGCCTGGAATCCATGCTGTCCTGTTCTACAGTATAGCATGGCTATTTGTAGCCTGGAATCCATACTGTCCTGTTCTCCAGTATAGCATGGCTATTTGTAGCCTGGAATCCATGCTGTCCTGTTCTACAGTATAGCATGGCTATTTGTAGCCTGGAATCCATGCTGTCCTGTTCTACAGTATAGCATGGTTATTTTTAGCCTGGAATCCATCTACTCCTCGACAACGGCGACGACGACGGCGGCGGAGACGACGACGACGACGACAAATGATGCAAACGATGGCCATGATAAGGATAAACACTAAAACAGTGGCTTTTTAACATCTGACAATTTATAGATTCAATCTGTAACATTACCTTACTATATAGTATGTACAAAAATGTAATTAAGAAAACCCTATCTTGCATCATTGAGGCAAACACACACACAAGTGGTCAACACTACTAATATACCATTGGACTTAAATATAAAATAACCCATTTACAGATTATATGCCAGTGTAATACTGAAAGTAGCGATAGTTTAGTCGGAATCCTTTTGATGGCGTTAATAGTATTAAAGACTAACATAATCCTTCCATTCCCTTGAAAACTACACTAGCCGTAATCGGATTATTATCTGACAACCAGCAATATATTTACTGAAAATGGCTAACATACCAATAATTAGGTATTGTATGAATGCGATAGAAATGACACTTAAAGTCAGAAGGAAACTTTTGAACCATTTGTTTTATTAAATTTCTTGAATTTCAGCAATAAAGTATAATAAAGTATATCTTTTTGTTCAGATACACACTTGTAGGGTGATGATCTTACAATTGGTGATGTTTCTATTTTTTTTTCTAATTCTGCCATTTTTTAAACTTTTGTCAGATTCAGGAAATATTAGGTTGTTTGGGTCATGTGACACATAGAATTTTATACCATGCACTAGCCAGGTTCAAAAACAAGATATGGAAAATATACTCTGGTCGTTCTACGTCACAACAACGTGCGTCTATGTCACGACAATACTACGTCGTTGGTTCTACTGTGTTCGAAATACGAGTCAAGATGCTCAAAATTACCCAATTTAAAAAAAATATTATTTGCGATGGTGTAATTATATTATTCCCCAATATTTTTCTTCATTCAGCCAGAAAATGCTCATGACCTATTAAAGGGTCGTCCCTACATGTACTTGTCTAGGGACTTGTAGTGGTGAGGACCCCTTAGGTTACTCTTATTTCCCTAAAGAAAAATGTTTGGGGATTAACATCTAAAAGTAATGCTGCCATTTTATGTGTACATCTTCTGTAAGAAATAAGTTTATGATAAATCTGCCTGTGTTGTTTATTATTTCAGGTTGCTTAAGTTCTGAAGAATGTAGATGCCCTGGCAATCAATTTACATGTACCGTAACCATCAGGGGTGAATGTACCTGTATACCACTAGAATGGATGTGTGATGGAGACGACGACTGCGGGGACGAAAGTGACGAACAAAAATGCCGTAAGTACACAAACATTTACTAAAAATACAAACACAAATAAGAACAGTCGTTTTTTGTCATCAGAAGCAGTAACTATTCTGTCTATTTAATTTTAATCTATATAAATTCTTCAAATGCATTCAGCTTGGCTTGCATGTTATATAAACTAATATCTCTACTCAAATACCAATCTCATGCCTACATGTATATCGCGATCTGTGATTTTGCTTTGTTGTCATCATTAACTGCTTGTATTGCTATCAATGGCAACCAATATGGTTTGAAAATTTAGCAGTGGCACTCAAACTGATTGGTCACAATGGGGAGTGATAACATACATCAGCCTAATTGACTATATTCAAATGAAGTCATTATGTAAATGAACATTCAAACTGATTGGTCGCAATGTTGAGTGATAACATATGTCAGCCTAATTGACTACATGTATATATTCAAATGAAGTCAATATGTAAATGAACACTGAAACTGATTGGTCGCAATGAGGAGTGATAACATACGTCAGCCTAATTGACTACATTGTATATTCAAATGAAGTCATTATGTAAATGAACCCTCATTGAGATGAGTACAAGAGTGACATCATTTACATATGCAAATAGTATGTAAATATCTGTACACAGGCATTCTGATAACTGCTATTGGGGGTGTGGCTAAATTAATGGGTTGCTGGAGATAGCATTACAAGTGGTTAGTGAGTCAGTGAAGCAGACCACAGATCATAATGTAAACAAACTAACCAATCTATGACAATGTGAAGCTATTACAAGATTGCCTTTGATTGGACATACTTCATCACTGATTAAGAATACAGTCAACATATGTGCCTGTTTCCTTTGTTTTCTAACCAATCAGAATGACCCGTACAAAATGCTTCACATTATCTGACCAATCACAGTACTTTTAACTTTGTTATATTATATGTGTTTTATAGAACCGCCAACATGTTCTTCAAATGAATTTTCCTGTGAGAATGGTAAATGTATAAGAGATACGTGGGTATGCGACTCTGACAATGATTGTAATGATGGCTCAGATGAGGTCGGATGCCCACCAAGAAACTGTTCTGAAAATGAATTCCGCTGCAACAACAATAACTGTATCAGACAACGTTGGCAGTGTGACGGGGATGACGATTGTGGGGATGGGTCAGATGAACTGTGTAGTAAGTACATGTACATTGTATTAATATCAGTATTTGTTTTATGGATAATGGCAGATCGCACAATGTCATGCAAGCTTAAAACGAACTTCAATTGTTCCAACCAAGAGACTCTCTCCTGACTCTCCTTCCTGTAAAGGAACATTCACAAGTGCAACATCAACAAGTTTATATTGTGGTGTAAACCATGGTATAAATTGTAACAGTCACACCACTATGATTGATACAATGTAACAACATGGTAAAGACATTAAAATACTAACCAGAAACCCAGCACTTCACCGGTATATCACATTAATCAACTTATCAACATCTCAGCAGTAAATACAGAACCTGTTATCACTGTAGGTGTGAAAGTTTATAAAAATGAAGTTCAGCAATTTATTTGATGCGTAACCTACCACAAAGATTGTTTATTGATCTTGTGTGATATTGTATGATCATCCCTTATAGTGTTCCATACATGATAAGAAACTTTATTTTATTGATACTTATTTTGTGATGTAGGGCTATTCTGATGGGGGTAGGGGTAGGGGGGGGTTAAGTGTTTGTTTTACAGTACACTGTATACTAGTATTACATTTGTTAAGGAACTGCTCGGTGTTATTTGTTTGCTACTGTTTTCTTTATACTTTTCCGTACTGTTAGGGAATTGTTTATTAAACGGTTTATTTTATATTGTTATATTTGTTAGGCAATGGTTGCACTGTTTGTTTTGGTAGTGTTTCATTGAAGTGTTTTGTTGTACAGTGTTACAAACCTGTTAAGGAACTGTTTTGGTGTTTTGTTGTAGTGTTACAAACCTGTTAGGGAACTGTTTTGGTGTTTTGTTGTATGTTGTAACAAACCTGTTAGGGAACTGTTTTGGTGTTTCGTTGTACAATGTTACAAACCTGTTAGGGAACTGTTTTGGTGTTTTGTCGTACAGTGTTACAAACCTGTTAGGGAACCGTTTGGTGTTTTGTCGTACAGTGTTACAAACCTGTTAGGGAACTGTTTTGGTGTTTTGTCGTACAGTGTTACAAACCTGTTAGGGAACTGTTTTGGTGTTTTGTTGTACAGTATTTAAGTCTGTTAGGAAACTGTTTTATAATGTTAAATTCTTGTCAGTAAACTGGTTTGGAATTAAGATTTTGTTCCACACTTTTCAATAACTGTTCAACTATTTTGTCTTCCAGCATTTCACACTTGTTCAGTAGATGAGTTTTCCTGTACAGATGGTAATTGTATCACAGGTTTATGGCGTTGTGATGGTGACCAGGACTGTATGGACGGCTCTGATGAATTTAATTGTCGTAAGTGTACTCACTCTCACTCACTCACTCACTCACTCACTCTCTCTTTTGGGTGATTGCCAAGAAACACTAAATTGAAACTCTGTTTCATCTCTATTGAATGACTCCCCTGAACTCAAAAGTTTCTGAAAATACCGGAAGGGCATTCCCCTTTAGCACATGTTACCCCTATCCTCATCCAGACAGAAGAGTAAATAAAGTGTGAACACATATACATTGATATTCTTGAAGGGTTAGCTACTTTGTACGGTACCATGAGGTGATGATACCTCCAATTTGAAAGAGGGCGCTGTATTCTCAATTTTGTGTTTGCGGCCTATTCTGTTAAATGTGTCTTCGGCTGCTTATTTGTTCATTGTATAAATGTATTAATACTAAAAGCAGTCAACGGAAGTTTCCCTACAAACGCCTGTAGTCACTTCCATGTAAGTTCTGATTGATGCCAGCTCCATACTTTTGAGTGAAAGTGCCAATCTGTTTTATCATATTTAACATCTAAGTTTTCATTATTTACGGCCAAAAGCCATTGTTCTAATACGTATGATGAGTTTGTCCCTAGCCACGAACCGTGTCTAGTCAGTCTTGAATTATCCAAAGCTTTTCTCAGGTCTGTTTCTTGTCAGACCCAAATCAAAGCAATTTACATAGTGAATTCACAAGATATCCTTTTTCTTCCAATTTTGTATATTTTTGAAAATTATACTGAGGATCTGCTAGAGGGCGCTAAATTACAAATCTACACCAGTAGTACCTGTGATCTGTTTGTATGAAATTGAAATGAATCTTATGTAGAGATTTCGCTTCATTTACGTTTCATGTGATTATTGATAAGTATTGTTTATTTAATTCCAGCAACTCACCCAGTAACTTGTGGGGAGGACCAGTTTATGTGTTTATATGGCAGGTGTATTCTGTCTGCCTATCAGTGTGATGGTGATAATGATTGTGGTGACTGGAGTGATGAACTTAATTGTGGTAAGTAGTCGCAAACTATCAAACTTTTCAGTTTAGTAGTCACAAACTGTTTGACTTAGTTGAGCTAAGTAGTCGCAAACTATTTAACTTGGTTGTCATAAATGGTAAGAAACTATCAAATTTAGTTGAGCTAAGTAGTCACAAACTATCAAACTTTTGTTGAGGTAAGTATTCCCATCTTGTGGTGTGGCGTACTTGGGGTATTTGCCCGAGTGCTTGCAGTGTTCTCTGTGCCTGTACATACACGAGCGTGGCATGAATACAAAGGCCCCTGAGTTTATGTGTAGTGAATGATGGTATCCTCATTTGCATATCATTTGCATGCAGGTATGCAATATTGTTTTCAGTTTTGCACTGCAGTGAAAATACCACTAGTATGCACACACACACACCAGTGCAAGTACTCTCTGGTAGACATGTCATAATAATGTATTCATACAACTGATTGATTTCACAGACTCCAAAACAAGACCACCGTGTAAAGATATGGAGTTTCCGTGTGCTAATGGGAAATGTATAAATGCTGCATGGCATTGTGATGGTGACAATGACTGTGAAGATATGTCGGACGAACTTAATTGTCGTACGTATCACAAATTATTTACATTGAAATTTAAACTATTGAAACACTATCGCTGACTTTATGATGCTCTGTTACAACCCATAACACAAAAGTAAATAGTTTTCTGTATGTACCACAATTGTTTGTAGCATCCATATCAAGTGTAAAAGTATACTGTTTCATTTGCTAATTGACCACATTAGAAAGGCCACATGCTAGGCTTGTAAATAGACCAATTGAAACAGTATACTTTTCCACTTGATATGAATGCTATAAACAGTGTAGCGCATAGAGAAAGTGCTTTACTTCAGTGTTACTAGTTGTAATATGAATGCTATAAACGAGTGTAGCACATACATGTAGAGAAAGTGCTTTACTTCAGTGTTACTCATTGTAACAGGCTGAAACCTTTTGAATTGAATTTTACTGAAACCATCCAGTTTTCAGTTGTGTTACTGAAACACTACACATTGGTAACATTTTGTGAGAGCCAGACTGGAGTTAACTTCAACTGGTGCACGCATTCACAAGTGTTGACAAACGCTGCAGTTTCACTTTCTCAAAATTTGTACTGTGTGTAGTATTTCAATTATAGTTTACATTTTCAATGTTGATACACTAAGTTACACAAATGAGCTTGCATTGTCTGTTGATATAGAATCTACTCAAACCTTAAATTCAAATTTGTATTCTGTAATTTGATTGTTGTGTGTGTTCTGAACAATTTACAAACACCCAATGAGAAGGCAATTGTCTAATGTACCAGGTGCAATTGACCACATGTACACAATATTCTATTGTATAGCTATTAATAGTGTCTAATTTGTACCAGATGCATTTTACTACAACTACTGCACAATGTATATTTCATTCCATAGCTATTCCAAGCTGCTTGCCAGAACAGTTCCGTTGTAACTCAGGAAGGTGTATTCGTATAGCGTGGAAATGTGATGGTGATTATGACTGTCCAGATAACAGTGATGAAGAACACTGTGGTAAGTCATAGCTACAACCCCTTAATAATGGAATAGTCCAATTGTTTAAAATTTTTGACCCATCTATTAAGTGAGCAATAGGGGTGAAGCCTGTATGTTGGCCAGTTATTGAGAAAACATGAATGAAATTTTGCAGAAAGAAAAGGTTGATGTTGTATTTCAGCAATTAGTTGTATCTCTTTTAGTATTGTGATACATACATGTAATTACAGGTACATTATTACATGTACATTTCACATATTTCGTATGGTAACTCGTGTATTCATCTCTGCTGTGGATGTACATTTACATAATGACTTCATTTGAATAACGTCATTGTTGTAGTCAGGTTATTGCGTGTACATTTACATAATGACTTCATTTGAATAATGTCATGGTTGTAATCAGGTTATTGGGTGTACATTTACATAATGACTTCATTTGAATAATGTCATGGTTGTAATCAGGTTATTGGGTGTACATTTACATAATGACTTCATTTGAATAATGTCATGGTTGTGATCAGGTTATTGGGTGTACATTTACATAATAACTTCATTTAAATAATGTCATGGTTGTAATCAGGTTATTGGGTGTACATTTTCAAATTGTAATTACCAACTTTTTCACAATCTCGATACAAGTGTGATATGAGAGATAAAGAGAGTACCACTAGTGCCATAAACAGGCTAAGAGTTAGCTGGTATTGTATTTATGAGAGACTGATACATACTAACGATATATGAATTTGACCTTTTTTTTAGGTTTACTGGAGTGTGTAGACGATCAGTACAAATGTGAAAATGGAAAATGTATAGGAAGACAGAAAGTGTGCAATCAACGAGATGATTGTGGGGATGGAAGTGATGAAGATCAGTGTAGTAAGTAAACAAACAAACAAACAAACATTGAAGAGTACACACACTGAAAGACAAACATATTTCTGACAGTTCATGCAATGTAGTTTTACATGAACAGAAAGGAGTTTTTCAAAAATTTGGCAAGAGGAAGATGGTATTACATAATATTTTTAAAAGATAAATTTCTGTTAATACTACTGATTTTTATATCACATACTTTGACCATGAGAGAATGAAGATGTACAAGATGACATTATTGGCTAAGATTTAAAAGAATTGGAAATTTGTTTTCAGTTCAAGTTGATAATTTTGTCATTATTTATTTATTCCTAGTTACTGATGGAAGGCCAGAGGTTGAGTTCTGTGCATCTCAGAACGGTGGCTGTTTACATAAATGTACAGATATGTTCCCAGGTGTCAGCTGCTCATGTCATGAAGGTTATTTCTTAGCAACCAATAGGAAAGACTGCGAAGGTAAGCAGCAACCAATCACAATCATATATTTGTGTAGCATCACATTGTACACCCCTCCAAAGCTGTCCAGTTTGGAATAATCCAATTATATGGTACACTTATGTTGCCACAGTTGTAAAAGTATCAATAAGTTGATATTTTATCAAAACTAAGGGTGCCACAGTTGTAAAGTATACCACAATGTGATATTTTTCACCTTTGACCTGACAGACATCAGTGAATGTGAGGAGGATGGTGTTTGTAGTCAAGTTTGCAGCAATACCATTGGTTCATTCAAATGTTCCTGTGTCAAAGGTTATGAACTCAAACCAGATAAAAAAGGCTGCAAAGCATTAGGTATGTATTGACAGTTTGTACTCAAAAACTCTCAGCTTTACCAAATTGTGTTTTGTGTATTCTTATTAGGTATCTATGTACCTTGTTATTTCAGTGTTTTGGTTTGTTAGAGTGAATATATGTAAGATAAGATATTACTTTCAGTTTTAATGGATGTACTAGTGTTAGCATAGATGTGTAGTGCATGTGGCTGAGTTTGTTTATGTTGGTATTTATGGGGAAGGGAATGTATGTCTTCATGTGTAGTAGTGAATGTTTGTATGTCAGTCAGACTACCTCTGTGTGTGTGTCCATGTTTATGTGTGTCTGTGTGTGTGTGTGTGTGTGTGTGTGTGCATGTGTACGTGTATGTGTGTACGCGTGTGTGTTTGTGTGTGTCTCAGAATGGATGACATTTTGAACAGGTGTCAAACGACATGGGTGTCGACTGTTACAGACTGGGTTATCTCTGTATCATGTGTTTATCAATAAGATTGTGTGTATCTGCCAGTCTTTGTGTCAGTGTTCATGGTATACGATATTACAAATAAAGTCAAAACAGTTTCAACAAATATTCCAGTTGCAGCTAATGCAGCTACACGCTATATGTAAACTGTCTAATTCTCATTTGACTTGATTTGATTGACAGGTCCTCCACCATACTTACTATTTGCAAACAGAATAGACATACGTCGTGTTATGCCAGACAAGTCAGACTACACATCAATTCTAGGTGGATTAGAAAATGCCATCGCGCTGGACTATCATTCAGAGAATCAATTAGTGTTTTGGTCAGATGTTACTTTAGATGTTATTAAAAGAGCCTATCTAAATGGCAGTGGTGCTATGGATGTCATTTCTACAGGCCTTGAAAGCCCAGGTAGGTACTGTACAGAGGGTTAGCAATGTCAAGATTGGCCATAGAGGGCGCTATTGATACATCAATGGGTTTCTGTTGAAACCCATGAGTTTAGGGTTAGAGATTAATTTTATCATATGGCAGTTTGTGAAAATTGTTGCAAAAAATGAATGATTTAGATAAAACATCACAAGTGTAGAAAATTGTAAAATTTGTGAGTAGTTTTAAAATGTGAAAATGTGACTTAAATATAGTGCCAGTAGCTTTATCTGAGATGTCAGAAATGGTAATACCTTAGATTATCTTTGAGTATTATTACACAGATGTTGTTGAAATAAAAAGTTTTCAGGATTTTAGGTAGTGATGTCATCATTGAAAACTGTTTAGAAGTCCGCATTATAGCTCAATTAAAAAACTACTGTGAACCTGGACATTTTTGCTAGAAAAGGCTTATTTTCGTTTTTTTCAATCAAGAACAAAATTGCAAAAATAAGTAGTGACTAAAATGCATACTTGTACATGAACACAGTGTACAAGTCTCATAATTAGTACAAATTAGTCTGAGAGAACGAGCTGAAGACAAAAAATCGCAAAATTTTCTAGTAGTGAAAATATATATGTTTATATTATCTTTAAAAGTTTAAGATCATCACCATTGCTAGACATTGGTTTCTGATTGGTCAATATATTTGTATTTTGTTTTTGATTGGTCATTGTATTTTATCTGATGTTTGAATGGTCAATGTATTTGTATTTGGTTTTTGATTGGTCAGTATATTTTATCTGGATTTTGATTGGTCAATGTATTTTTATTTGGTTTTTGATTGGTCAGTATATTTTATCTGGATTTTGATTGGTCAATGTATTTTTATTTGGTTTTTGATTGGTCAATGTATTTTTATTTGGTTTCTGATTGGTCATTATATTTTATCTGGTTTCTTGATTGGTCAATATATTTTTATTTGGTTTCTGATTGGTCAATATTTCTGTTCAACAGGTGGTATTGCAGTAGATTGGGTAACAGATAAACTCTATTGGACAGATTCAGGGACATCAAAGATAGAGGTGTCCACGTTAGAAGGTCGTGATAGAAAAGTAATCATTTGGGAAACTTTAGAAAAACCTAGAGCAATTGCTCTACATCCAGGGGAAGGGTAAGTATCAAATTATCATTCTCACTTTGCTTTTGAATAGCACCATCTAGTGGCCAAATTATACAATCTTTTGTCTTTCCAATAGGACGTGGACATCATGTACCAAAATGGAAGACTTTTTTTCAATCACAATTTGAACTCATTCAAGATGAAGCAAATAAAGTGTAATGATTGGATGTTTGACTTTATCCACATGTACCATGGAATGTATTGGACAGATTGGTGGAGTAGCTGTTGAACAGTGCCCTCAGTGGCCAAACTGTACAATCTTTTGTCTTTCCAATAACCAGAATATGATGTCACTATGATTTGATATTTTTTTGTTGTTTTCCCCAGTACAATGTATTGGACAGACTGGGGAAGTACTCCAAAGATTGAGTGTTCTGCTATGGACGGTACAAGTCGTGCAGTTATAGCAAACACAAGACTGTTCTGGCCCAATGGTCTGACTATAGACTATGCAGGACATAGACTATACTGGGTTGATGCCAAACACCATATTATTGAAAGTGCTGCCTTAGATGGAAGTAAAAGAAAGGCTGTCATAAGCCAGGGTAAGAACTAATTCACTTACATTGCAGTACATGTAAAAGCACTGTGACAGTTGAATCACCAACGTCTCTGTTCCAGGGAAAGCTGTGCTCCCTGAATTTTATGGTTTACTCTATTCAGCGACCATTTTTAGAGATTTCAGGTAACAAGTATGTAACACATTTCATATCAAGTTTTATGTGTTTACAGATTTTTTTGACAAAATAAAGAATGATAATGTTTACATAGATGTTGATAGCTTATTAGTATAGTAGATGTAAAATCTTCAAGTAATTTACTGTACACTTCCATATTAAGTGAAGTAAACTTTGAAGATTAACTTTGAAACCAACATCTATGTAAACATTTTTCTTGTGACAACATGCATCTATCCCAAGCAAGCAGACCCCCCTCAAACAGATCACCTACCCTCCCCCAAGTTAAGCATGTTTTGTTTGAAAAGTTTTCAGCTCTAAAGTTTAATGTCTACTGGGGGGGGGGGGGGGGGGGGGAGTCGGGTAGCAGTGAATCTGTTTGTAAATTACAAATTGGGGAAAACAAGATTAAGAACAAGATTAAGGAGTTTCCTGCCAGAAAGTTTCATACTTTAAAAGTTTAGAAAGTTTCAAACTAGAATTTGTATTCTTAATGCATAATATTTCTTAACTGTATCACCCAATATCATATTTTTAACCAACACAGAAATTAAGGAGATTTCTGAGCAGTTTTTGATTTGAAATTATAGGAAGTGTTTTGACCAGAGAATTTCCTAGTCTGTATTAGATATGACATTCATGCCACGTTGTCATCTTCCAGTCATGCCTGTTTTGTGTCTGGAATTTCTGACTTAAAAGTTGTGTCATTTCAAACCAACAGGTCTTCCGCATCCATTTGCAATAACTTTATTTGAAGATCAAATCTACTGGACTGACTGGCAAACGAAAAGTATAAACAGTGCAAACAAATTTACAGGCAATGATGTGGAAACTATTCATACCAGACTACATTTCCCAATGGATATACACACATTCCATCCACAGAGACAACCAGCTGGTAAGTCAGTAATCTACCAATCAAATCGTTGTGTTTGGAAGATGATAGGAGAGACAGTATTATTATAACATGCATGAGCCATTTAGAACAAAAAATATGGAATATATATTCGGATTGTTCTAAGTCACGACATCGTGCGTCTGTGTCATGACAACACGTGTCTCCGTCACTGGTTCTGCTGTGTTCAAAATATGAGTCAAAACGTTCAAAATTACCATTACTTTCCCCAATTTTTCTTTGATATTACTGGGGCTTATATAGTTATATATAATACTTATGACCTAATGGTTGTCACTACTTGTCTAACAACTCGTACTGACAAAGACCCCTTAGGTCACTCATATTTTTCTTGGTTGAACGAAGAAAACCATCGGGGAATAACTATTACCTCAATATGAGTATTTGTGATGACCCAAATAGTCATCTATCCACCTATGATAAGGAGGGTGGATATCATCCAATTCCAAATAAAATATTTGCTGTATTCATGGAGAAGCAATTTTTGTACCGCTTTCTACCAGAGGGTATTTGTTTGCACACAAAAAACTACAATGTACTACAAGTTGGGAAAATCAGGATAAAATCAGAGTTCAAAAGACCTTTTTCTGTTTTGTAATTTCAGCAATAAATGTTTGTGGTGAGGATAACGGTGGATGCAGTCATCTTTGTCTTCCAAATATGCATTCTTACAGCTGTGCATGTCCAACTGGATTTCAAATGTTGGCCAATGGTAGGACGTGTGCTACAAGTAAGTATGACCATATTTGGTAACTGATTATTCATGTATGGACAGTCAGCCATATTAATACCATATTTGGTAAGTGATCATTCATATATATGGTCAGTCAGCCATATACCAATACCATATTTGGTAATTGATTTCCCAGATTTGACCTGTCAGTAATACCACTACCATATTTGGTAACCAATTATCCATATATGGCCAGTAAACTGTACCAATACTATAATTGGAACTGATTCGCCCATATATGGTCAATCACCCCTGCAACAAAACTGATTAGTTACACATGTATTTTATCACACCAGAGAGGCAAACCTAGGCCATCGATCTACATAAAAAGATATGTCTTCAAATATAATGCAGTACTACATTGTCAACTAAACTTATTAATAACAAGAATTGACTCTGTTGATGGAAGTACAGTTTTAGAAAATGAAAGATAGATAATAGCATTTTATAGCCAGAATAAGTCTGTACTTTGAAACACTGCAGTTTGTATCTCATCATATTTCAGTTACTAAGATTAAAAGAAGACATTTTAAATTTTTCCACAGAAATCGATCAATTCCTAGTTTTCTGTCGAAGGACAGACATTCGGATGATATCGTTTGACACGGATGAGAGGTCGGATACAGTGGTTCCATTAGAAGGCCTACATAGTGCAGTGGCTTTAGATTGGGATAGCGGTGGTGAACATATCTATTGGTCAGACGTGACATTGGATACTATTAATAGAGCTAAGTGGGATGGTAGTCACCAGGAGGTAAGATATGTAGAAGTAAGGATCAACTCAGATTTAAGTACACACACTGCGATGTTTGTAACCCAGTGGTGGATGTGCATAAAGCATTTGTATTGCCTTCACAACTAACGGTACACTAATGTAGATTACCACTAACGTACCACTGCATGACTGCATCTCCAAGGCTAATCAAAGCCATGTCCCCTTATCTCAATGTATAATCAAATCGATGTCTCCCTATCTCCTTGTATAATCAAATCGATGTCTCCCTATCTCAATGTATAATTAATGTCATGTCTCCCTATCTCCTTGTATAATTAATGCCATGTCTCCCTATCTCCTTGTATAATTAATGCCATGTCTCCCTATCTCCTTGTATAATTAATGCCATGTCTCCCTATCTCCATGTTTAATCAAAGCCATGTCTCCCTATCTCCTTGTATAATTAATGTCATGTCTCCCTATCTCCTTGTATAATTAATGTCATGTCTCCCTATCTCCTTGTATAATTAATGTCATGTCTCCCTATCTCCATATTTAATCAAAGCCATGTCTCCCTATCTTTTTGTATAATTAATGTCATGTCTCCCTATCTCCATATTTAATCAAAGCCATGTCTCTATATCGCCATGTCTCCCTATCTCAATGTATAATTAATGTTATGACTCCCTATCTTTCTCTTGTATTCACAGGTTATTGTTGATAATAGTTTAGAGAGTCCAGCTGGTCTGACAGTAGACTGGATTACTAATAAAATGTATTGGACAGATGCTGGTACTGATAGAATAGAGGTGTCCAATCTGGATGGTTCTATGAGAAGTGTATTAATCTGGGAGAACCTTGACAGACCTAGAGATATCATCGTAGATCCAATAGGAGGGTAAGGTTTTGATACCAGTATGAAGTGTTCAAATGTTAAGGGGGGGGGGGGGGGGTAGGAGGGAGAGATGTAAGAATTGTAAGAATGAATAGAGAAGAAGATGGAGGTTGGAGGTAAAGAGACAGATAGAGGTAGAGATTCAAATTGGTAATGGAAAATGAGAGAGAGAGAGAGAGAGAGAGAGAGAGAGAGAGAGAGAGAGAGAGAGAGAGAGAGAGAGAGAGAGAGAGAGAGAGAGAGAGAGAGAGAGAGAGAGAGAGAGAGAGAGAGAGAGAGAGAGAGAGAGAGAGAGAGAGAGAGAGAGAGAGAGAGAGAGAGAGAAAATAGGGAAGGGTTGAAGGGAATAGGGAGGGATAAGGATAGGAATGAGATATAATTGAGGGAGAGTATGACAAAAAAGAGGGGAACAGGCAAAGAGGGAAATAAATATTTACTGAAAGGGATAGAAAAGAAGGAAGGGGTGAGGGAGGCAAAGAGGGCTAAGGATACAAGCGAGATAGACAGAGTAAGAAATAATAGGGGATAAATGATGGTGGTACATCAATGGAAAGGGAAAGAAATGGGAAAATTATAACTTTATGGAACTTGAATTTGATTATAGTCAGGTATAGTCAGTTTGATAATGATCATGATAATTACTAAATTAGTTGAATCATAATTTTGTTTGGTTGTGAGATGACTTGGCCTTCCAACAGACTGTACACACACACTGTAGATGAGAAGAGATCATAGGTAAATGAAATGATCTATTAAATTATGATAAAATGAAAACAATATCTGAAAGTTTGAATAGTAATTGATTTGGAATAAGTTTGGAACCTTCAACATCAAAGTTTTTGAAGTATGGGTATTTGAACTTTGAACTTTGAACTTTAAACTTTATTCATCCCAAACAGACACATGTACTGGACTGACTGGGGTTCTTCAGCTAAGATAGAACGTGCTGCAATGGATGGTGCAGACCGTCTTGTTGTCGTAGCAATCAATCTGACCTGGCCTAATGGACTGGCTATTGACTATGACAGAGAAAAACTATACTGGGCAGATGCAGGACGGAAAACTATTGAACATTCAGAACTAGATGGCAGTAATAGAATGGTACGTTATAGTTTGTTAGACTGAATGATTCATTCATATATTGATTGATTGACTGATTGATTAATTGATTGATTGATTGATTGATTGATTGATTGATTGATTGACTGGTTGATTGATAGTTACACTTAATGATTAATTTATTGATTGATTGATTGATTGATTGATTGATTGATTGATAGATAGTTAGACTGAATGATTAACTCATTGATTGATTGATTGATTGATTGATTGATTGATTGAGAGATTGATTGCATGATTGATAGTTAGACTGAGTGATTCACTCTGATTGATTGATTGATTGATTTATTGATATATTGATTTATTGAAGTTTATTTGTTTGATACACAGATGCTGATTGGTACACAGCTACCACATCCATTTGGTCTTGCTTTGTTTGAAGATCGTATTTACTGGACAGATTGGCAGAGTAAAAATATCCAAAGTGCAGACAAGTTGACTGGAATGAACAGAGAGACAGTACGATCAGAGTTAGAAAACCTGATGGACATCCACATGTATCATATAGATAGACCAATGAGTAAGTTGCCATGGTGATAATAATAATCTGTATTTTATATGGGATAGTTCTTTGAATTTTCATGAACTTGTTTCCAGGAACTCCAGTGAGTAGCCGGACCATTGTTTATGCAGGAGGAAACAAAAGTTGCCATGGAAACTTTTGTTGTTTGTTAAAGTCAAATGGAGCAATACTCTCCTTACCTACATTGTACGGAATAGCAAATTTGACCAAAAGTCAGACTAGTGCTTTATCACAGTAGCAAGAGGCCTGTGGTCTAACCACTCTGCCACCGACAACCCTACGATCCATGGTTGTATCCACAGTGTTGTATTTTCAGTACCAGTATTCACATCAGACATATGCACAGTGAGTGCAAAAAAACCCCCCCAATATTTGCAACTATGAATTATTAAATGCTTTTCTGCTGTAAGCCATAATAACAATATATGAGTTGAAGTTTTAAATTTTATACATTATTATTTTTCCAAAAGTGAAATTATTATAAATAATACGCTTCAAAATATATATTACCAAAAAACTCAAACATCTGGTTTCTAGAGTTACAAAAATACAACTGAATGTATCACTACAAAATACAGTCATGTATGTTGTCGTGGTGTTTCACGTATGTCACATGACATTTAATACACAGCCTCAGACAACTTCTAATGCAAACGAAACAATTACATAAGTGCCGTGCACAGTGGGGATGTAGAAGTAGTCAAGTTGAAATGTTGAAAAAGAATAGCAATACTTATCAGTGTTCAATGTGATTGCAATGGATCCTGCTGTGTTTATTGTGTCTCTGTTATTGTTAGTCTACAGTTGAAATATGTCTATCTTTGTATCAGAAACATCATGATACATGAGTGAAACACCAAGCCAACATGATTTCTCCTGTAAATTTTACAGTTCCCAGTGAGTGCAACATTAACAATGGTGGCTGCAGTCATCTGTGTCTACTTGCACCTCAACCTAGAGGTTTCAGCTGTGGGTGTCCAACCGGTGTAATGATGGGAGATGATGGCAAAACATGTCAAACAGGTAAATATGTTATCTATGTCAATGTCCTGTTGTAAACATTGTGGAATCATGATCATAAGTTAATCTGGCCATTTGATTGGAATCTGTAGGTTCATCTCTGAGCCTTGTTTCGGAATGGAAAAGTCTTTGGTCAAGATTTGAACTATGCTTGTGCCCCAGTCAACCCATTTGCATAACTAGGGACCTGGTAGGATATACCGTAACCCTAGATATTTTCACTACTACAATATTTTGTGTTTTTACAGTCTTCAGCAAGATCTCGAGGACTAATTATCACTAATTACCAGATTGTGTTCATGTAAAAGAAGGCATTGTAGTCACTACTAATTTTTTTGTTTTCCAGTGAAATTAGTGAAAATAAGTCTTTAGCGAAAATTTCCAGGCTTATAGTATATTGCAATGTGAATGCTTTAATCAAATGCTCTTGTAGAGGCTGTGGATTTTATCCTCCCAGAGAGCTAAGGAAGTATATAGGGCTGCTGTGTAACTTAAGATCCATGCCAGGAGTACTAATTGTAAAGTGCTTTGAGCACAATTTGGGATATCAGAACTATAAACATTATAATGCCAATGATTATTAAGCTGGAAAGTCCAAAATTTGAACGTATATAAAGTTGGTCTCAGAATCAGATTCAAATTGGAGGACAAGGTGAGATTAGTCTCTGATTCAGCCTCATCTACTCTCATACATTGTATAAGGAAAATCAAAGTGACACCCACCAAAAGAAGTCAAACATTAAATAATACATATATAATCTAATATATATTTCAATATTGTGTTTTGTAGGAATGAAGAATTTCCTGATATTTGCATGTCGAACCGATATCCGCGCTGTATCCTTGGATGTGTCTTACCGTGCTGATGTTGTCATACCCGTAGGAGAGTTGAAGAATGCCATAGCTATTGATGTAGACCCAGTAGATAGTAAGTTGTGTCAAAATCAAAATTCAAGTTCTGGTATTCATGTTTATTCTTGGGTTTTATTGAACTGGACAATATTTTGTTTGCCGACATTTCATTGTTGTGATTGATTGATTGATTGATTGATTGATTGATTGATTGATAGACTTTTATCTGCTTGACTGACTTCCCCACAGACTGACAATGTTAAAATAATTTGAATGACCTTTTGTGATTGATTTCTATATTGATTGATTGATTGATTGCTATCAGCTTAGCTTTATAAACCACTGATCAATAACTTGGACTTGGTTTCAGATTTGGTATACTGGACGGACAGCGTAACGGAGACAATCAGACGTGCCAGCATGGATGGTAGTCTCGTCGAAGATGTCATCCATTCGGGTTTAGAAACAACGGATGGATTAGCTGTCGACGCCATCGGTAGAAAGTTATACTGGACGGACACAGGAACCAATAGAATTGAAGTATCTAACTTAGATGGCAATATGAGAAGAGTATTGATTTGGGAAAATTTGGACAGTCCCCGGGCTATTGCACTGTACTATGATGCAGGGTAGGTAGTCCACTAGGTCAAAGGTCATGATGTCATCATTGTAAATCTTTGTGAGGTCAAAGGTCATTGAAGGATCATTTATAAGTTATATATCATAATATTGAGTTCAGTTAGTTGTAAGTGGTGATTATAATAAGTATCTAGCACTGCAGTAAGTAGAATACAGTGAGTACCATATAATTTGCAGAAAATGACAAACATCCAAAAAAACATAACTCGGCTTGTGCCCCTAGTACTGTGAATTGCTCATCGTTCTATCATGTGATTATGATTCATGTCAAAAGTTTCTGTCATGAGAGAGAGTCAACTCTTTACTTTCTGTGTGTAAATTCTGATGTAAGATTATTTTATTGGTAGGTATATGTACTGGACAGATTGGGGAAATTCACCCAGGATTGAACGAGCCAACATGGATGGAAGTGACCGTGTTGTGATCATAGACACCGACCTAGGGTGGCCTAATGGACTAACAATAGATAGAGTGACATCTAGACTTATATGGGCTGATGCCAGGACTGAGGTGAGGAATTCATTGACACGTGTATCTGTGATTACTTACATAGCTGATACAAGCATGTGACGTATAATAACCAATGATTGTCTTTGTTTTATTTGATAGAAGCATCTGCCTTGACCAATGGCTGTCTGTCTTTTAGTAGATTAGAAGCATGTGACTTGTACTGACCATGTGACTTGTACTGACCAATGACTGTCTTTCTTTGTTTTAGGTAATAGCAGCATGTGACTTGTACGGTCAGAACCGTTACACCCTGGTCAGTAAAGTACCCCATCCATATGGTCTGACAATAGCTGGTCAAGATATCTACTGGACAGACTGGAATACCAGAAGTATTCACAAAGCAGACAAAATGGACGGCTCAGGTCAAGTCCCAATCAGAGCTAACATCGCCGGTCTTATGGACATACATGCAGTACAAGTAGGGGAAAGCCATGGTAAGTAATAGTAAGGGAAAACCATGGTAAGTGATAGAAGGGGAAGACACCATGGTAAGAGTTAGTAGGAGAGAGCCATGGTAAGTGTTTGTAGGGGACAACCATGGTAAGTGTTAGTAGGGGAAGACACCATGGTAAGTGTTAGTAGGGGGGTCATGGTAAGTAATAGTAAGGGAAAACCATGGTAAGTGTTGGAAGGGGACAACCATGGTAAGTGTTCATGTTTACTACAAGTGGGGATATCATGGTTACACTCAATATTATGATATTGCCATAGTGACAATGTCATCAATATTGGCATAACAACTCGAATATTAATATTTCCATGGTGACGCTGATATCTTGATATTGGCATGACAACATAATAATATCCTTCTATCGCTATAGTAGCACACCTCAGTATTGCCATGGTGACATGGCTATTTTTGTGTTACCATGGCAACTCTGGTATCTTATATTATCTTGATAATTACACAACAACATATTTCAATAATTGCAATTATTATATTAATGACTGATTTCATTATTCCAGGAACTGATAAGTGTGGTCGTGACAATGGTGGTTGTAGTCATTTCTGTCTACCACACCCTACTGGCTATACATGTGCCTGCCCTACTGGTGTCAGAATGAAGGCAGATGGAGTGACTTGTTATGATGGTAAGATGTTAACGCAGAAGTGTCAACTCTCAAAACTAGATAAAACCAGAACTGTCAACTCTCAAAACTAGATCAAACCAGTTAGTGTCAACTCTCAAAACTAGATCAAACCAGTTAGTGTCAACTCTCAAAACTAGATCAAACCAGAACTGTCAACTCTCAAAACTAGATCAAACCAGTTAGTGTCAACTCTCAAAACTAGATCAAACCAGAACTGTCAACTCTCAAAACTAGATCAAACCAGTTAGTGTCAGCTCTCAAAACTAGATCAAACCAGAACTGTCAACTTTCAAAACCAGATCAAACCAGAACTGTCAACTCTCAAAACTAGATCAAACCAGTTAGTGTCAACTCTCAAAACTAGATCAAACCAGTTAGTGTCAAGTCTCAAAACCAGATCAAACCAGAATTGTCAACTCTCAAAACCAGATCAAACCAGAACTGTCAACTCTCAAAACTAGATCAAACCAGTTAGTGTCAACTCTAAAAAACTAGATCAAACCAGAATTGTCAACTCTCAAAACCAGATCAAACCAGATCTGTCAATTGTTTCATGGGCAATGCCTGAATACGGTACATAGGATCCTGTCTACTTTTTGCAACCAGAGATAATGCTATTAGCCATAGTGACTGTATACACACTGAATAATTACACAGTTGCATGGGTGTATATTGTTGATAAACAGTTGTTGTTTCAACACCATTCCTAGAGACAAAGCTCATCAAGTGTCTTGTATTGTTTATTTGTTTCAGCACCCCGTTCCTATCTGTTGTTTGCTAGTCGTGACAGTATACGCCGCATCTCTTTGGACACGGAAGATTACACAGACGTGACATTACCTTTACCAGATTTACAGAATGCCATCGCTTTAGACTTTGATGGAGTAGAGAACAAGATATACTACACAGATGTACGCCTAGATGTTCTCAGGTGAGAGAGGGGAGGGAGAGAGAGACTGACAGCCAGTCATAGAGGGGGAGGGAGGGGGCTAGAGAGACACAGACAGACAGACAGACATCGGGTATATAAATCAGAGAAGATATTCATGCTAGTAGATACATATGACATTCATAACATTACAAAACACTTGGTAGTCAATGCGTGTCTTTTATGTTAGGCCTAATAAAAAAAAATTGTGTGGTTCTGATTACGCTCAATTTTATAATAGGTGGGGTAGGTAGATTTTTTATTTTATTTTGTTATATATTTTTTTCATGTGTGAGTGTCTAGTTCAGGTTTTCCATTGTTTTCCAAATGGTCACTGTTACTTATTTCTTCCCATCAGATATACATCCATTACAGATTGGAAGAACAGTTTTATATTGTCTTTTTAAGTTGATGTCAGTTTCCACATCCACTATTTCTTGTGAGATTTCACAGTTTTTTGTGATTTTATTATTTTTTCCTCAAATACATAACAAAAAGTTTAGGTTTGGCAGTGAAAAACTTGGTGGGGTCAGGTAACCGGAACCAAACAATTATATTTTTTAGGCCTTATTTATGTAATTAGTTCATTGTATAGTCATACATGAAAATTTCCAATTACATGACAGATAATTAGCTATCAACTCACAAATCTTTACAATTCTTTGTCTTGTACGATAGTTGAGTATTTTCAACCGACACTGAACTGTTTTTGGTTTACGTCACAGACGTGCAGACCTGAATGGCAGCAACATGGAAACCTTAGTAGGAGATGACTTGACAACAGCTGATGGAATTGCAGTAGACTGGATTGCTAGGAATCTGTATTTTACTGATACAGGTAGAAACAAGATAGAAGTATCCCGACTTGATGGATCATCTAGAAAATCACTTATATCAGTTAATTTGGATGAACCGAGGGCACTTGCATTGTATCCACGAAAAGGGTAAGTGAAAGTGTTATGAAGTAATATAGAACCATTGGGAACTGAACTGGAGGGCGCCCTCTAGCTATGGCCTGTGGGAGTATCAACCCTTTTCTCCTTCGTACCATAAACATACCATAAGCACAGGGGCTTGGAATTGAGTTTGTTTTACTGAGCGCCCTCAACCATTGACCCTTCCTCAGTCCCACTCATGTAATCAGTCTTTTTTCATGGTGAGTGTGGACGAGGAAGGGTCAACAGTTGAGGGCGCTCATCAGTAGAACTAACTCATAAATGATTAATAAGGTAGTCATAGTAAAGCTGGTTTATTAAAACCAGCAAAAGAGGAGATTAAAATTGATTTAGAACAAAATACAACACCAGGAAACAATAAACTAATCTTTGTAAAAAGTAAACAATTCACAAAAAAAACAACAACATTTAAACAAATATGGCCAATTTCAAGCCCCTGGGCAATAAGCTATAGAGTGAATGTTTACACAAAGGTTTGAAGTGTGGCTGAGTAATTTCCACTTGAGTTGTACACTTTGTGAATTAGCTGATAACATAGACCGTCTACCTGTGAATTAGCTGATAACATAGACCGTCTACCTGGTCTATGCTGATAACATAGACCGTCTACCTGGTCTATGCTGATAACATAGACCGTCTACCTGGTCTATGCTGATAACTGCTGTCATGATCAAAGTGCGTGAAAGTGTAGGAGAGAATAGCACAAAGATAATTACAAAAAGACTGAATACCCAAACTGGCTCACATGTTGTCGAGCTCTGTCATTATTGCATAATAGCTGAAACAGCAAATTTCTGTGTTCATACTGTGAATTTGTGTACAAAGAATTTTAGATGGCTTTGTGTTTTCTACTCTCTCACCGTTAACAAGCAGAACTTCTTACAAACAAGGAATGTAAGAATTGAATTGGATTAATAACACTTGTCACAGCATGTTGGAGGTTACATCTCATGCTTTGATGAGAACAGTTTTATGTTCTCTTTATGCATACATATTAAAAAAGGAACAGGAATTTGACTTTCATATGTGACAGTGAGCTATTATGTAAAGTGGCCATAAAAATGTTCTTATCAAATGATGGAATGTTGTCTCTGTACTTCCAACATGCTGTACCAAGTGTTATTAAGCCAATTCATTTGTATACTTTCCCTCTATCTAACAAGTGCAACTTGTCACTGCTTGCCTGTCACTGGTTGTACCACTTGTCACTGGTTGCCTGTCACTGGTTGTATTTCTCCAACCTTTGCATAAGATAATAAACTGTTTGCACTGTTGATAATTTGATGTCTTTCGGTCTCACAGATTCATGTTCTGGTCAGACTGGGGTATGTATCCCAAGATAGAGAGAGCTTGTTTAGATGGTTCCAGTAGAAGAACTTTAGTCAGTACAGACCTAGGTTGGCCCAATGGGTTGACTATTGACTATGGGACCAGACGATTGTACTGGGCTGATGCACAGTTGGATAAAATTGAAACATCCGATCTGAGTGGAAGAAATCGAGTTTTGCTAACAAATGATGTGTCCCATCCATTTGGCCTAACATTGGTAAGTGATCAGGACTATTAAATTTGTGTTGTGTTGCGTTGCGTTGTGTTGTGTTGTGTTGCGTTGCGTTGCGTTGCGTTGTTGTGTTGTGTTGTGTCGCATCGCATCGCATCGCATCACTACACTGTGCTCTACTGTACAATGCATTGCAGTACAGTACAGTACTGCAATGCACTTCACTGCGTGCTATTCCATCACATCCAAATTGTACTGCACCAAGGTTTTGAAGATATAGACACACAGTGCCACACAGAATTGAAACCACCTAGGTTATTGTTTAATATGCATGTGTAATTGCTGATTGTACTGGACTGAAACCCCCTAAGCTACATGTGAAAATAACTGGTAATTATTTGTTGTCGATTACAGCATTCCAATACACTATACTGGACAGACTGGCAGACCAAGGCTATAGAAACAGCCAATAAGAACACTGGTAGAGATAGAGGTAGTATTGATGGACACATGGAAGGACTGATGGACATACATGTAGTGTCTGCTGAGAGGCAACCTCGTAAGAAAATAATTAAATGTGATATTGTCAAATTAAATTACCTTAAAAATAATATTCTGTTCATCGAAAATACTCACCTTTATTATACTACTATTGGGTTACCCTTTTGCTTTTAGCCTAACTTCGCAAAATAAAGTCGTGACCCCTGACCCACCTGTGGCTATCCCATGATGCCCCTTTTCCCGCCAGTACTAAATTTTGCGAGCGAAAGAAGACGTATATTTTCTTCGCTCACGACAAATTAGCCTTTTCAAGCCTTGGTGGATTTTTATAGCTGACTTCTGTGGCACCCAAGTCCCTGGAAACCCAGCTGAGTCCTTTCTTTTATTCTTTTCATTCAATTGTGCTTGTTTTAAGCTTCGCTTTTCTTTGTTTGTTCTGTTTGTATTGAGCGGTCGTCTATTGTATTCCGTTACACGACCGTTTCATTCTTTTTCCGCTTTTGACTATTGTTTGTTTAAAGCGTGTTTTCAAACCATGCTTCCGAACCAAAAGAAGGGGTCTTGTGGACATGTTTTCCACATAGAGGACCTCCACAAATTTTGCCCTTCTTGTCGGAAGTGTTCCCGTACTTCACCATGCAAAACTGTATGCGGTCATTGGGCAGACGATCAGTGGCAGGAATTCGATAAACCTATTGAATCGTCACGTAAACCAAAATCAAAGCAGAGTAAGCGGACCTCCGCTGCTCCGAGCACTGATTTAGATAAATTTTCAGGTAAGTCTTGTGTAAGTGTGGGTTCTCCCACGACAAAACGCCCTTCTGAGGGCGAGGTATTAACCACAACGGGTTCTGAAGTACGGGTTTCTCGTGGACCTATGCAGGACTCGTCCGATAAGGGACGTCCTGATACGGGTATTGTTAGTGGAGAGTGTCCTGCAATTACAGACAGCCCCTCTTCCTACAAAGCTGATTCTCGTTCTCCGTCTCCGACACCTCAATATAGCGGTCGGTTTCGAGAACCTCCCAGGCGAACTGACGTAAACCCTTCGAGCCGTCCACATACCGTTCAAGGGTCGTTCAGTGAACGTCAAACCATGCCGTCGAATAGTCTAGATTCTTCGCGTGGGGTAATACCGGAAGTCAAAAGACGCACTTCCCGTCCTACCGCTAGCGGATCACATGATCAGTCACCTGATCCTAGGTCGATACCATGGCCTCCTACGGGGACGCTACCATATCCATTCAATGCTATGGGCTACCCACAAGGTGAAACTTCCACAGATTTGGATCCAAGACAAAATCCACTTCCTTGGACTGCCTTTGGCCAACCTACAGGGTTTTGGCCTCCACCTAATTATTGGTCACCTTATGGTTACCCCCCCACCATGGATACCCATCAGTCTAGGGGTCCCTGGGGAGGAGGGGATAGAGATAGAGAGAGGTCACGGCCGCCTTATGACCGTTCCCAGTGCCACCGTCGTTCACGCAATCCGCAAACGGAACGTGACATAGGGGTACTTCGATCTCGCAGAGATCGCTCTCGTTCCCCACGCCGCTCGCACAGTCCACCGAGGCGCGGGGATCGTAAATCATCGCTTTCACCGAGACGCTCTTCCAGACCACGCATTCCGGTAACGCGTGAAGAGCGTTCTCCCTCGTCTTCACCGACACGTTTCTGCCGCTTACAGGGCGAACGTTCCGGATCCCTATGGAGACGCGATCCCGATGAAATGTCCTTAACGGCCCCAGAGGATCGCGACCTCCTTGGGGGCGCTGACCATTCGGATGACGATCGGGTTAGACCGCCGCCCTCTGAATCAGAGGGGAGAGCGCCCTCTCCGGAACGCTTTACTGATATTCCATTTAGTCAATGCGTTGAATGGGTTTATCAACAGTTCCCAGATAAATGTACCCGTCCCACTGCAACGAATTCGGTACAGTCTGAGACAAGCTTAGCATTGGAGGGCCAGCTCGAACAGACGGAGTATCAACCTGCTACACTCCCCCTCTCAGCTATGGTCACTTCAGTACAGGGTAAAGTGTCCTCAGAGGTTTGTGGCAAGGGTCCAGGTCAGCCGCCAATGCGAATGAATAGGTACCCTTGGTTCCGCTATCCAGGGAAACCTTATCGTACCCACGCAACCGATCAACGTGTCAACTTTCCAGAGCTGGACACTGATGCTGACGCTGTTGACCAAGATCGTGATGGTTTTAAGAATACTACCATTGATAATAAACACTTATCACGGTTAGGAGAAGGATACGCATTATCCCTTCGGATATTCTCCTCTATCGATTGGTTCCTTGCTACTACGGTGTCAGAGATGAGGTCCGCCCATCCTGACTCACAGAAGATATTTCGTCTGATGCAGGTAGTTAATAAAGCACTTAGCCACGTGACTGAGCAAACGACTAGGTCACGTGCTGCCTTGTTACTCCTTCAGCGAGATGCTTTTCTGCGTCGTAACTCAATTGTGTTGCCAACAGAATTAAAACAGGAAGTTCGCGCAGCACCGATTGATGCACCTTCTCTATTTGCTGGCACTTTGACTTCTATAGCTAACCGTGCCAGCGAAGCAAAGCAGCGGGAGCGTTTGATTTTTGACACTCCTCGTTCGAAACCGCATACAAACTTCAAACAGTCCCCAGTCAGTAGTAAGTCCCCTGTGACAAACATCTCACGAGGTTCACAGAGGGGTCGAGGACGGGGCAGACAGACTTCCCGAGGCCGTGGTAGAGGCAAGCCTCAGTGGTCTGTGACGAACAAAGACAGCAAACCCGGACCACCCTCAGAGAGGGGTGCAAGTGGTTTCGCGCAACATTCCTGACGGTGCTCCCGTCTTCTTTGCCGCCCCTACTACACCCTCTCAATCAAGCGTAGGGCCAGTAGGGGGAAGGCTCCTGTCATTCACCAAAGAGTGGCAGCTGATTACCGACGATTCCTTGGTTCTTTCAATAGTAAGAGAGGGTTATCGCCTAGAGTTCGAACGTCACCCACCACTTACAATGTCTCCCTTTGTCACAGTGCTTCCAGGCAACAAGCAAAAAAGAGAAGCTCTGTTAGAAGCAATTCAAAAAAGGGGTAGTCAGACAGGTGAACGCTACCAATGCAGGTCCAGGGTTTTACAACCACCTGTTTTTGGTGCCAAAAAAATCGGGGGGGTGGCGCCCAATTCTGAACCTAACAGCACTGAACCAATTCATGACCGTGTCTAAGTTCAAGATGGAGACCACGCGATCCATTCTCGCCGCTGTTCAGCCAGGGGAATGGATGGCGTCAATCGATCTAAAGGACGCATATTTTCATGTACCGATTCACGATTCTGGCGCCCATCATTACACCCCCTCTCTTTCAAGGTTCCTATTCGTCCGTCTCTCCGCTTGCACCTGCTTTGGTGGGTGGACGAGAACAATTTGCTAGAAGGGAGGTCCCTAGCGTATCAAAAAAGCGAACCTGTCCCTTTTCACCGATGCTTCGAAAGAGGGATGGGGAGCCCACTGCGACTCCCAGGTGGCCTCAGGTCAGTGGGGGGGGAGTAACAAGTCAGAGACACATCAACTGGTTAGAACTCAAGGCAGTCTTTCTAGCCCTAGTGCAATTCGAGACTCTGGTGTCGGCTCGCCACGTACTGCTCCACTCCGACAATACGACAGTGGTAGCATATGTAAACAAATGGGGGGCACAAAGTCACCAGACCTCTGTTATCTGCTCTGGGACATGATGTTTTGGTGCAAAGAGAGGGACATAACCCTAAGAGCACGACATCTCCCCCAGGAGGTAGCAAATCAGGTCTTCGCTCACTGGGGAACCCCCCTGCTGGATCTCTTTGCAACTTACCACAACGCAAAACTGCCAATGTTCGTAGCTCCAACTCCGGACACAAGGGCATTAGCGATGGATGCGCTGTCAATCTCATGGGAGGGAATATTAGCGTATGCTTACCCTCCAATAGTGATTCTTCCTCTGGTCCTTCGCAAGGTACAGGAGGAGGATGTAGTCCTTATTCTGATAGCACCGCTATGGCCAAATCGGTCTTGGTTCCCTTGGCTTCTGTCTCTTCTAGTAGATTGCCCAATTCGGCTTCCACAGAGGACAGACCTTCTCTCTCAGGGTCGGAGCATTGTTCACCCCAGCCCAGAGAGTTTTCGTCTTCACGCATTCAAACTATCGAGAAATCCCTCGTTCAGAATGGATTTTCTACTGACTCTGCCGCGGTTATCGCAAGACCGCAGCGGGCAAGTACTCTCAGCACTTACAACAGCAAATGGGAACGATTTTGTGATTGGTGTCAGCGAAGGCAGATTGATCCAATCCATATCACTACCAGAGACTTTGCAGACTTCTTGTTAGATCTCTTTAATGTTAAGAAATTTGCTGTAAAAAACTATAATGGTATACCGCGCAGCAATTGCATCTACCATTAAGAGTACAGGAGGCAAAGACTTTGGTCAAGATAAAGTTTTGTCTAGCATGATTAGGCATTTCCATATCAAGCGTCCTCCTAAACCTATTTCGGTCCCTCAGTGGAATCTGGCATTAGTCCTGAGGGTACTGGAGAAAGCTCCCTTTGAACCTATGCAATCAGTTTCATTGAGAGCAATGACACTCAAAACAGTCTTCCTCTTGGCCTTAGCGTCTGGCAGAAGACGCAGTGAGATCCATGCTTTAGATGTGAGCAAGGGGAGAATTACCTGGTCTGAATCACAAGTAATTCTCAGGCCTCACCCATCTTTCTTAGCAAAGAACCAGGTACTGGGGTCTTTTTCTTCCCCCATTACCCTTCTTCCTCTCTCTAATTTGGTAGGTTCTGACAAACAAGAGAGATTACTTTGTCCGGTTCGAGCCATACGTTGGTATTTGCATCGTACAAACTCATTCAGAGGAGAGAGATCACGTCTCTTCATCCCTTATGACTCCGACAACAAGAGCGATTGTTCGGCAGCCATAATTTCTAAGTGGATTATTCAGACAGTCAGATGGGCATACCAGGAAGCATCTGATGATAGTTTAAGGTTATCCCGGGTCACAGCCCATGAAGTTAGAGCCATCTCAACTTCTTGGGCAGTACATGCAGGAATTCCAGTAGCAGAAGTGATCAAAGCTGCTACCTGGCGTTCTCCTAATTCTTTTATAAGCTACTATCTTAGAGATATGGCCCAGGATGCATCTGAATTGCAGTCTCTGGGTCCAGTCTGTGTCAGTCAGCACATTGTATAATTGGGATGTCAGGAACTCCCCCCTCCTAATTGGCTGACAAATTCTAACCCAATAGTAGTATAATAAAGGTGAGTATTTTCGATGAACAGAATTGAAGTTTCTACCGAAACTAATTTCTGTGAAGAGAAAATACTCACCTTTATGTGAATCCCTCCCACCACCCCACAGTTCCTGTTTTGTGTACTTTTCCGTATTTTTGTCTGTTAATATGACAAAATTTAGTACTGGCGGGAAAAGGGGCATCATGGGATAGCCACAGGTGGGTCAGGGGTCACGACTTTATTTTGCGAAGTTAGGCTAAAAGCAAAAGGGTAACCCAATAGTAGTATAATAAAGGTGAGTATTTTCTCTTCACAGAAATTAGTTTCGGTAGAAACTTCAATTTCATGACTTAAACACCAAAATGATAACTATGACAACTTTGAATTGTTTTAACTTTTAAATTTGTGTCTGTTATTCATGGCAGCATTTCCAGACAGTCCTTGTGCAACAAACAACGGAGGTTGTACTCATCTATGCCTTGTCAATCAGGATAGCTTTATTTGTGCTTGTCCAGATGTACCCGATAGCACTCCCTGCTTTACTGGTGAGTAGTGCCTTCCAGTGTTCAATATTAGTATAGTGTATTCATTTGAAGTTAGGTGGACAGCGCCCCCTAGTGTTCAATATTTATTAATAGTATTAGTTTGTCCTATTTTGAATATTGAGATGCAGCCAATCACAGCAAAGGTAGAATGAATGATTGTGATGCTATCACTAGTGTTAGTAGATTCCAGTAACACAGACTCTAATTTGATCCATGTTGATATGTGTATGCATGTATTATGTGAAATTTTTGTAATGTTTCAGTTATCGTTATGCTATTGCTAAATTTAACTATGTTCGTCCTGTCCCTGAGTCACATAGCTATGTTGTACATGGTATGTGTATGTGTCACATATTCAAATACTTTGTTATATCAAGTTGTGTATATACTCCGGTATGTTGCGTGTACATCAAAAGTCATACACATTATGTGCATAAATGTTCACTGTGTACATGCATGGACCCTCCACCATGGTATTGTATGTGTATGTTACTTATATGTATGTATCTAAAAGTATGTTCCGTTTATACTGACATGTATGTTTTATGTTCTGTAAGGGTGTTTATGCTATATATATTAACTTTACGGAAAGGTATATATGTGTGTGCATGTGTGTGTGTGTGTGTCTATCTATCTATCTATCTATGTATCTGTGTATGTATATAAGTATGTATCAATGTATGTTTCTATGTATGTGTATGTATGTATGTATGTATGTATGTATGTATCTATGTATATATGTAAGTATGTATGTATTGCATGTAAATGTATGTTATATGTATGTTATTTTGTTTTGTTGCTCACAGTTCCTACTCCTGAAATACCCACAACAGAAGCAGGCAATGGTAAACCACCAAAATATGAAACTGCTACAGTAAATGGACAGTTACCGAGGAGAACAGTTAACCCAAACAAATTACCAGGCAATGAAAACAATCCAACAGAAATACCACAGTAAGTAATTTTTATTCAATATTTAGAACTAGTTCACTTGTCATATAACATATATAAGAACCGAACATTATTATTATTATTATTATAAAAGATTAGTTAGTATGTTTAAGATTTGAACTCTGAGACAGACTTGAAGATATTTACATATCACATGATGGAAATTTCCATATTTAGATGTACTGTGATAGTGCTTTACATATCACATGGTAGAAACTTCCTTATATGGATACAGTTAAGAAGTGATTTACATATTCAATTCAATTCAATTCAAAAACTTTATTGTCCATTAAATTAAAAACATATAATGGAAAATTTCCTTCTGGCATTTCAGAAATCCCAATACGAATAAAAACGCTATCACAGACAACATACAACCAGACAGACAAATGTACAACAATACTATGTAGGTCTATGGAAATATATACAGTACTAAAATCCAAACACAGTTATTACAAATCAGTGAATCCACAGTTTAAAATAGAAATAGCAGATGGGATAAAAGACTTTTTGTAGCAATTTTTCCTTGCGAGGGGAACTTTGAGTCGCCGACCTGACGGTAAAGTTTGGAACTGGTTATGTAGTGGGTGTTTTTGATCCTTGAAAATTTGAACAGCTTTTCGTTTCAGTGACTGGTGGTAGAGTTCGGATAATTGTTTCTGCTTTGAACCAATAATCCTTCCCGCCTGATTGACGACTCGCGACAACTTTGTTCTGTCTTTAACTGTGAGATTTCCATACCAGGATACAATATTAAATGTCAATACACTTTCGATTAGTGAGCGATACACTGATGCTAATATATCCTTACTTACGTTAAAACTATTGAGCTTACGAAGCAGATAAAGGCGCTGCTGTGCTTTCTTAAAAATATGATCTACATTATCTGTAAAACTTAGGTTGGAAGCTAGGATGGTACCAATGGTACTATTACATGGTAGAAATGTCCATATATGGATTTTACACATTTAGTATGATTTTGCAATTTCTTGAGTTACAAACAAGGAATTGTCATTTTTTTTACATTGATTTTTCAAGTAGGAAGCCGTTATCAAATTATTTTATAAATTGAAAATCCAAAATATACACCTAATCCTCATCCATATGGTCGCTTTCATTTCGAGTGTATAAAATGTACCTAATCTGTTGAAAATTTTTGACATTAATAGGTGTTCAATAGAAGACGAAATTGCTGGGTTATGCATTCAGAAACTACCAGCACCAAGAACAGAAAGGACCAAAATGCCAGCGTATTTCTACATCATAATATGCATAGTATTGGTTATATCAATAATGATAGTCATTCTAGCACTTATTATATGGAGAAGGTAAGTCACTACATTCAGATCATCAGTTTTCTTCAATTTTATGATCTTCCAAACGTGCAGAATTAGCCGTTTTTCGTCTCGCAGCAGATCTCACAAAATCACATGTGAGCCATAATTGCATTCAGAGCAACCACACGTGAGGGTGGTCAAGCTGAAAGTGTCAAATGCTTAGCAACACTATTGTTCTCAACATCATCACACATGGCATGGCATGAGAGCATTAAAGGGGAACACCACACCAAGAAGTCATTTTCACAAACTGCAGGTGCTGCAGAGTAATTTCACGATTTTCGATCACCTACAATTACTTGTAATTTCAGAGAAACATCAAGTTGTCTGATGCCTTTATATTGTATCATGGGAGTCAGTAGAAATAATGTATTCAAGTTGCACATTGAATATTCATGAACGATTTTTTTTACACTGAAGGGTAGAGGCAGTTTGGACTCATTGCCTAAACCTCCATTGGAGAGCACCTCTGTTGTTTTCGGATCAGCTGTATAATTGTTTTTACCTAAATTCCTTAGCTCACTTCATTCATGCAAATGTGCCAGTGTTTTTTATGGGGGTTGTTTAGTACTCTAAAGGTTCCTTTTACTTGACTGCAGAAAGAAGAGGAGAAGGCATATTATAAATAATGGTCACATATTTGCCAACCCTACGTACACCAATGGGGAGAACCGTGTTGTTATCAATAAAAGAGACAGAGAAACTATGCGAACATGGCGGTATTATGCAAAAGAGGTAGGTCAAAAGTTGTTGTAATAATATGATTTCTTATACTGAGAGTAAAAGAACATTTGAATGTTACGATTGTACAATAAGTGTTTCTCAAGTTTCTTCACCAGGTCGATTTTATTTTCAAAGTATGTAGAGTAACTGACTTTGGCCTCGACCTTGTATGGTCACAAAGTTGTAATTGAAAAAACACTACCATAACCTAACATCATGAGATACAAACTACTTAAACTAAGGAGTGCTTTTTATTCTCTATAAAGCTCCTTATCTACCTAATGAAATGCAAGCTAATGTCTGCAACTAAATCTGATTTGACTGACCATTGAACTGAGGCATGTGAAGTCTGTGTGTGTGTGTGTGTGTGTGTGTGTGTGTGTGTGTGTGTGTGTGTGTGTGTGTGTGTGTGTGTGTGTGAATGAATGATTTAAAATAAAAATGGCTGGGCTGATTAAGTGAAACCAGATACTTGCTATTGTTAGTGTCTAATTGGGGATTGTACAGTGGAAGTGAACTGATCAGTAATATGCAAATTAGGTCAGAGGAGTCATTTTTGGTATATTAAAAAAACCTAAACTTAAACAGTTAGAGGTGAATGCCATGGGTTAGATGGCCCTATCTTTAATATGCAAATCAGGTATCTAAAGATGAGGTTTTGGTCAAAAATCTAAATGCCATTTACCACACCTTCATGCCCACCCAAGCTTCTGCATCACAACCCTATCTCTTGCAGTATATGCAAAGAAATACTTTGGTTAACCACAATTCCTTCTTTTTTTTCATTCTGTGTAGGACCGTCTATCAAGTGCAAATTTGTTAGAAAA
Organism: Glandiceps talaboti; assembly: GCF_964340395.1. Lineage (NCBI taxonomy): Eukaryota > Metazoa > Hemichordata > Enteropneusta > Spengelidae > Glandiceps > Glandiceps talaboti. The sequence continues at coordinate 9,315,018 of NC_135565.1, forward strand.
ACTGAACAATGAGGAAGTTGCTAAAAATATAACCAAGTCTGATGTTGCTGGAGCTGTAGGAGGAGTAGGTGCAGTTGGTGGTGCAGCGTCACCAGGTGGTGCAGCATGTTGTGCGTATACGGATCAACCAATAAAGAAAGACAATATGGATATTGGTAATCTGTTTGTTGAACCGCTACCAACCAAACCATTAAATGAAGATCCACCAGACGACTTTGACGACAGTGATATTGAGGAGTATGAACCAGATGAAAAACCATGTTCTGTTGCCTTGGAAACAGAAATTTAAAAGTTTGATACAATCTGGAGAATGACAAGTGGAACTGAAACACATTGGATCGTGCCTTCTAAATTGTGATAAGGACACATTACAAAGGACACTGTTGTGTTGTTGTTCCAATGAACATTAAAAAAAACTCTACTTTTGGTGCAGAATTTTTCAACAGCAGAAAAAAAAAATACTTTTGATTTTATCAAGCCATTTTGCAATAATCAATTTTGTATATTTATATGATTCAGCTGCAGTTGTACAGCCATGTTTGTACTTAAAAGCATTTGTCATGTGACTTAATGCCTTTGTCATGTGACTTAACAGGTGACTATCATGTGACGGTCATGTAATATGAGAATTTATTGCCTAGATTTGACAGGAGGGAAGTTTTTGATGATTGAAATCAGATGGCAACATTATTTTGCATAAATTATTTGACATCTATAAAGTAGGGTTAATGAATTTTGTATAATGTATTTACAAATTGTGTAGATATATTTAAGTTTATTCCAAAATCACCGTGTTTTTAAAAAAAAAAATACAGCTTACAATTGTATTATTTCAAGTTTAATTTACCTTGGTTATTTTATTTTTTGGAGAAAAATTTAAACATTTTACAGTCTTTTTATGTTTTAGTTTTTACCTCTGTATTATCACTGTTGCCATAGTAATCATATGATGAATGCTGTCTAGTCTCACCAAAAGGGGAAAAGAATCTGCATATGAGTAGGATACACTCCTGTAGAAATCAAGCTATGTGCAAGCTTAAGATACACACAAACTGTATGCAGCTACGCGAGAAAAAACTTGTTGCAAGACTAATACATAGTTGTTGTTACATGAACAAGAACTGTAATTACTTATTAGTAACATTTCAGCTGTCCTGGCTTTGTCAAACTGCTAATCAGCAAAGCCAGCAAACAGACAGTTTGACAAAGTCCGTTGATCTGAACAGACAAAAAGAAACTTTTCAGTAATTAGAACCTGTGGTCATGTAATAAAAACTTTGTATTACCATTACATTACTGATCTAATAATAGTTTTACCGTGTGTCTTATCATAGTTTGCCTGTAGCATGATTTCCTTAGTAGTATATATGTAAAGCAGCTTTGGTAACTATAGTAACTATTATGCAAATGTCTCAATATGATTTTGGTTTTCTTAGAATTTCTGGCTTACTATTAGAACTGTTATTTCAAAAAACAAAGTATATTAGACCGTTCATTTTATTTCTTCTTCATCAGCGTTATTTTTACAACAGTTAAATAGTATAAATACCTTTACTCTATAATTTCATATTATTTTCACAACTGAATTTGTTTTCAGTCTTAAAAAGTTCATCTGCTAGTCTGAGGTACAGGCTTATGTAAACTATCTTCTGATTGGATGAGGTCTTCAGTTCTGCCAATCAGAAAGAGTGCGACAAGCCCAAATTGTTTATAAATTGTATCGTTAGAGCTGTTACTTTTGTAAAGTCATTTGTAAGAAATTTATATAAAAATGCTTCAAAGTAAAATACTCTTCATGTAGAATACACCTCGGAAATAAACTCTTAACAACTTTTGCTGTTACTTTGTTCAAGAAGACTCCAACCTTTTCTCAGTTAAAATCAATTTAAAAAATACAGGGTCGCCGTACAAATTTTTTGAAATAGAGGTGAAATAATATCAAAAATTTAGTCATTTAAGAATCCAATATGGCCACCATCCAATATGGCCACTGAAAACTATTGTAAGAGAAGATAAAAGGTTGACAGTTTCCTTTAAAACAAGATGGTGACACCTAAATTTCTATCATTATTTCAAAAGGACTGGGTACAAGCCTTCATGCGGTAAAGTTTTGGAGAGAATTGTCGTGGAGACAATCGTTTTAGAGAGAATTGTCCCTGAGGTGTATTCTGCCTTAATAAAGAAATCTCAGTTACCATGACAATGGTAGTACTGTGATGGTTCCATTGACAGTTCACATGGTTTAAAGTGACCTAATGGATGAGAAATTGGAATTTATTTTGGATTTTTAATTTATAAAATAATTTTATCGTGGCGTCCTACTTAAAAAATCGATGTGAAACGACATTGACAAAGTCTGTGCTTATAACTCAATAAATTGCAAAAAGCTAAAAATGTGTAAAAGAGTTTGTTATTGTACGTACGATAGCAAACATTTTACACATTAAGTAGTATTTTGCAATTTATTGAGTTACAAACACAGACTTTGTCAATGTTATTTCACATTGATTTTTCACCATGATAACATTGTTATATGAATTAAAATTCCAAAATAAAATACCAAATTTTCAGCCATATAGCTATTTCAATTTGAAATTTTGATCCAAACCGATACACGTTGTCAGCAGAAATTCCTCGACGAGAAAGACGTACAAACAGATGAAAATGAAAACAGTTGATTAATAGATATACTTTGTTTTTGCCTCAGAGAATATATTTATGTAAAAGAAAAAAAGCCAGTATTGTTTTATATACAGCTATACTACTTAATTTACTAACCAGGAAAAGTGTACAAATATTTAGTGTATATTTGTTGATGACCTAAGTGGTATTGTTTAAGGTAACGGAGCCCTCTAGGTTTGTGCTAAAAGATGTACTTTATGTATCCAGTCGGCAGCAATATGCTACAAATTTTGTTTGTTCAAAAATGAATGACCTAGGTGGTATGATACAAGATAGAAGGACTGCTTAGGTTATTAGATATTGTATTTGATTATCCAACTCACTTAGGGGGGGTTTTAAAGTGTTTTTACAAGTTTGTAAGTAGTTTGCTTGAAAAGTTATATTTACACAAATTATATTTGAATGGCATTAACTACATAATACAATGAACTTATGCAAAATAGACTTAATATTCATCACCATGGCAACCATCATTGAAAATTATGCAAATATATATTTAGAATACAGGCAGTATCCTGTCACAACAATAATAGAGTTATGCAAATATTGATTTCAGAATAAATTTGCCATAATTCTTCCGACTTAGTGGTCAACGTTCAAACAGTTGCGATATTTTACATTTTATTATCATTTTCAATGATGTTGACATTGTTCACCGTGACAAAAAAATCCATTATTTTATCAATAAAATATACAAAGTACATGATCAGTATTTTTGTTGTTCTGTGTTTGTGTTTATATCAATGATGTATAGTGACCAGTTTGTTATAACCTGTGAAAAAACACCGGTGTTTACGTTTCTACCAATGATGTATAGTGACCAGTTTGTTACAACCTGTGAAAAAACACCGGTGTTTACGTTTATATCAATGATGTATAGTGACCAGTTTGTTATAACCTGTGAAAAAACACCGGTGTTTACGTTTATATCAATGATGTATAGTGACCAGTTTGTTACAACCTGTGAAAAAACACCGGTGTTTACGTTTATATCAATGATGTACAGTGACCAGTTTGTTACAACCTGTGAAAAAACACCGGTGTTTGCGTTTATATCAATGATGTATAGTGACCAGTTTGTTATAACCTGTGAAAAAACACCGGTGTTTACGTTTATATCAATGATGTATAGTGACCAGTTTGTTACAACCTGTGAAAAAACACCGGTGTTTACGTTTATATCAATGTTGTATAGTGACCAGTTTGTTATAAGCTGTGAAAAAACACCGGTGTTTACGTTTATATCAATGATGTATAGTGACCAGTTTGTTATAACCTGTGAAAAAACACTGGTGTTTACGTTTATATCAATGATGTATAGTGACCAGTTTGTTATAACCTGTGAAAAAACACTGGTGTTTACGTTTATATCAATGATGTATAGTGACCAGTTTGTTATAACCTGTGAAAAAACACCGGTGTTTACGTTTATATCAATGATGTATAGTGACCAGTTTGTTATAACCTGTGAAAAAACACCGGTGTTTACGTTTATATCAATGATGTACAGTGACCAGTTTGTTATAACCTGTGAAAAAACACCGGTGTTTACGTTTATATCAATGATGTATAGTGACCAGTTTGTTATAACTTGTGAAAAAACACCGGTGTTTACGTTTATATCAATGATGTACAGTGACCAGTTTGTTATAACCTGTGAAAAAACACCGATGTTTGTGTTTATACCAATGATGTATAGTGACCAGTTTCTTATTCCCGATGCACAATCATGGGTCTCATGGATTTTTGTTAGCCCGTAATGGGCACCAGACAGACATCTGGATATACGCCTCAGCAGTGAGATTCTGGGCAACCCATGTTATGATGGATTGTATACTCCCCAGGGAGTTGTGGCTCTATAGGTCTGTGTCTGGGTAATAATTGTAAAGCACTTTGAGCACAGAGTGGGAAAGTGCTATGTAAAAACTAACATTGTAATATTGTTATACATATATCCTACATGTATGCAACAAGTTATAAATTTACAAACAAAAAGGCATTTTTCCGTCTTTCAAAAAACTCGCTAAAGATACACACCCTTGAAAAGACAAACTAAATATATCTTGTTCGCAGTCGTAAATTGTAAACTGTCAGGTGCAGTCAATGAGCAGATAGGTAGGTTTCATTAATTATATATACCGAGGTATATTGTTCCAGACCAAAAATGATGTTTTTAACAGAATCTCCCCCCCCCCCTCCACCTTAAAAAAATTGTGGAGGGTGTTTAGCTGTTCTTATGTGCCCTCCCACTTTTAATGAAGGATATCTGCCCTCCTTCCCACTGAGTTTCAGCTTGCCTGCCAGCCCACTGCCCACCCAATTGATGTACCCACCCTACAACAGCAAAATATTGATGTACACAATATTTCCACAATTCTATGTTTTCTCCTTCCACTGTATCAAAACCAGGACTTCCCCAACAGGATAGCTTTTCCTTGTTTGCTCCCCCCCCCCCCCCGCTACCGATCAAAAAAATTACCCGGCCACGTGCACTGAAAAATTGCATAAGATTAAGAATAGCATTTTTGACTGCATCTGCAAGTGTAACGATGAAAGTACAAAACCTATCATAGGTATACTAATTTAATCTGTCTCACATTGAGGGAGAAATGACACGACGTACGTATACTAGCTTACGGTGTAAGACATATATAGGTAGCAACTGGAGTAAAGATCTAGATACATAGACTGAAATATCTTTCCACAAAGGGAGGAATAATCACAGGAACGCGTAATGTTACCAGGATTGAGGGTTATTATACCATCGACAGATACAAACTGTTGAATAATGTTGCTATGAATAAGCGTATTCAAGTAAGGTGCGGAATTATGTATTAGCCAGTTCAGAAAATGTAGCTAGAAGTTTCGAAATCTACATTAGTTAAGTTAGAGATGTCTAACCATTATGATCTAACTCTAAATCTAAACTTTACAAACTATCGATCCACTATTTAGACGAACTAAATATCGTTCTAAACTTTATAAACTATCGGCTATTTAGACGATCTAAATATCGTTCTAAATCTAATAAACTATCTAAACTTTACAAACTATCCACTATTTAGACGAACTAAATATCGTTCTAAACTTTATTAACTATCGGCTATTTAGACGATCTAAATATCGTTCTAAATCTAATAAACTATCTAAATTTTACAAACTATCCACTATTTAGACGAACTAAATATCGTTCTAAACTTTATAAACTATCGGCCATTTAGACGATCTAAATATCGTTCTAAACTTTATAAACTATCGGCCATTTAGACGATCTAAATATCGTTCTAAACTTTATAAACTATCGGCCATTTAGACGATCTAAATATCGTTCTAAACTTTATAAACTATCGGCTATTTAGACGATCTAAATATCGTTCTACTCTTTATAAACTATCCACTATTTAGACGATCTACTAAATATTGTTCTAAACTTTATAAACTTCGTAAAGTATTTATACTTTCTAACAAATATCGCTCTAAATTTTATAAATTAACCATCCTTTTAGACAGACCGTCTTCAGTGAAAAATGTTTTATATCCTCAATAAGCCTATTTAGACGATCCAAATATCATCCGCTAATTAGACGTTATAAACCGTTAGTCCCTTAGTTCGAGTGAAAACAAAAAGTTTTACAGGGATATATCCGCTAATTATCCCATTTAAATATCGTTCTAAACTTTATAAACTTTACAAAATATCCGCTAATTAGTCCCTCGTGAAAACAGTTTTACAAGGATATATCCGCTAATTATCGGAGCTTAATATCGTTCTAAACTTGATAAAGTATCGGCTATTTAGTCGATCTAATTATCGTTCCATGTTTGAATTATCCCTTATTTAGGCGGACCACAGATAATGGCCCCCTCCACTGTCTGTGTGTAAACATAGCATCGCTACTTATAAAATTTAGAACCGTTTTTATAGATCGATTCGGCTAATTAGCGGATATATCCTTGTAAAACTTTCAACTGTTTGTTTACCCAGTTACACAGCTATACGCACAAGTAAATGTGTAAGAATATATAGAATATTGAATTATCGCTTCTTCGAAAAAGAATTATTGCAATGTCTGGGGAAAATGGTCGTAAAAGCTATCCACTCACTGTTTTCAAGACACCGTCGATACAGCATTTCATTTTCATACATCAGAAAACTAAAAATATGAAACATATTTCCATACTCGTCATGTGATCACAGTATCACAGCACATACTCACTTTTCTGATAAATATCGCTGCAGATGGACAGTTTGTTGATCGTCCTTTGCATTGGCAAAGACTCCTTTGTTACAGTAATAATCAAATGAAAGCTCATCAGACATGTTCCATGTATGATTTGACTACACTACCTGCAACTGGCCCGGACATTTTATTATTCATCAAATAACCACAGATATATTCACTAAAAAATGGTCACTTATTTATATAAAGACATAGTATCCGTTAATTAGTAGTCATTATCTTTAGGAAGTGTACATGTAGTGGCAAGTTTAAATCTTGAGCGAAAACTAGGATGTGAATCTGTCACCATGTTAAAAGTGTACTAGTTGTAACTGGAGTATCATTTCTCGATCTGACAACCACAAAATACAATCACTGAAATTAGTTAAAATACCAAAAATTAGACATTGTACATAATCAGTGGTCAATATTACACATAAGTAGTACAGAAACAGGGTGAAATTATGATCGCCGTCGAGGGCGCTGATTCTTGGGTGTGGACACTAAAATCAATTTGATTTGACTGATCGTGTGTACAGCAACAAAACTACATTTATCCTCAGATGATGCAACACTGATCGTGTTTTACGATACTTAGGAATAAGTGATTGTATCTATAAAAAAAAAATTTGCCAAAGAAAATACGTTTCAGTTGCAACTATAGTAACTGTGCAGCTTTCAAAGCTACAATAAATACGTTCACATAGGGTTATTGACTATTACATTGCAATGTAGGACGAAATGGGTGATACATACATTTAGGTAATTTCCACTAAAAGTCTTGTTTGCAAAATTGCACATAGACAAACCGTAAGGTTATACAGGGGTGAGTGACTTGATTTATCGTGTGTTCAGCAACAAAAATATGTGGTGATTGTATTTATAAAAAAAAAAAATCAAAGAAAACACGTTTCAGTTGCAACATTTAGGTAATTTCCACTACATTGTAAAGGTTGTCAGATCAGAGACATCGAAGTCTTGTTTGTAGAATCACACAAAGACAAACTGCAAGTTTATACAGGGGTGAGTGACCTGGAGTCGACAGGTCAGACAGTCTGACTTGTATAGAGTTGATTTAAATCTATGTCTGTCATGGTTAGTCTGTAAGGTACGCCGTGACGGGGCGCCCTCAAACATCAGGCAACCCCTAACTCCTAGAGGAGGCCGGTGAGGGCGAAACGTCACGACGTATCTTACAGTCTATGTCATGGTATGAAGTAGAAATATTGATCTCCTTATACATATTATAAGATATCGATGTTTGTACAGTAAAGGACATTCTCACCAGGAATAAACGTTTTGCATTTGTGTGACAGTCATCTGTGTAATAAAAGTGAGTTTGGTTCTTTATAGGACATTCATTGAAGTCTTTTAGATTGGTTCTTCATTTATGCTTCATTTACATATCTGTCAATATTGCACCATTTCCATGTTGATTGGGTGTGTACTTCATTTGCAATTTTTAATAATTTACATTGACTCGTCATTTGCATATGTCAATTGGTGCTACATTTGCATAACTCAATTTGTACATCATTTGCATATGTCAATTGGTGCTACATTTGCATAACTATCAATTTGTACATCATTTGCATGTCAATTGGTGCCCCATTTGCATAACTATCAAATTGTACATCATTTACATGTCAATTGGTGCCCCATTTGCATAACTATCAAATTGTACATCATTTACATGTCAATTGGTGCTTCATTTACATAACTATCAATTTGTACATCATTTACATGTCAATTTGTGCTATATTTGCATATGTCAATTGGTGCTACATTTGCATAACTATCAATTTGTACATCATTTGCATATGTCAATTGGTGCTTCATTTGCATATCTGTCATATATTGTACATCATTTCTTATGGTCCTCTTTTATTGGAGTTTTATTAAACATATATTTTGCTGATATCTTCGTAAAACCTTGTACAAACAGTTATAGCTGGTCATAAGACTGTCAATGGAAATCTCAGGCTGCAGGACAGGTCATTTTTTTGGACAAGTCTAGTGATTGGACGAGTTCATAAATGGCATGAATTTCTGCCCAGTTTGACAAAAATTGACAAATCTGGAATATGAAACTATTGTAGACTAGTAAAAGGTCTGCTTGATAAACACTCATATCATGTACACGACAGGATAATATGTAAATCACAACATACAACATTGGTTTTTTTAGTAAGGTGTTATTTTATTTTTATTGTACATAATTCCCATAATTACATTTTTGACAATCACAATTACTACAAGGTGTGTTTTGGAAGGTAATTAAATCATGCGAGTAGAAATTTTGACACCATGCTTTGAATACAACTCCATCTATGTATCATGCTAGATTTTAAAGCGATCAAAAGATGAGAGAGTCTTGCAAGACATTTGTTAAAAATTACATGTACCCAATACTTATCATGTAGGGTTGTGATTAATGTTTTTTTTATTAATGATATGAAAAATGTTGTGAAAGTTAGAGAGGAATGATATCGTGTTTACTGTAGTTTGTCAGATAATCTGATTGGTGCATTCCTACCACCATGGAATCTGATTGGTGCATTTCTACCACTATGGAATCTGATTGGTGCATTTTAGGCCATTTGCATAATGGTTAACATTGAACATCTGCTCAAGAATTTTCATGTGTTCTATACATAATTTTGAGTATCTAACATTGTGAATTTCGTGAAAATTGTTAAATCTTTCTACAGATATAGTGGGACTTGTAAAAAAGTAGTCTAAAACTCAACCAGATTAGTCTTACCAGAAGTCTGACTGCAGATAATATTCAACATTTTTGCATCTACATTTTACACTTCCTAACAAAGGAAATGCATCAATGCGATTGGTTGGTTGCTGACCAGGTGACCTTCAAAGTCAACCAATAATCACTTAAGTTACATTGCAATGCAGATGCTCATCTACATTTACACTTCGTAACAAGTACATGCATCAATACGATTGGTTGGTTGCTGACCATGTGACATTCAAAATCAACCAATAGTCACATTGCAATGCAGATCTTCATTCTAAGTCTGCCCAATGGTAAAACACTTCCATCATTTGGACAACAGATGTTACAAATTCCATATTGACTTATTTCATGTTAACAATCTGAACAAGTTTCTGATTATTGACACCAATATATAGATAAACAGAAAACGATTTCCAGATACAAAACTGTTTATATATAGGAAATAGAATATATCTACACATACAATGGAAGATACAAAATTCACCCAAAATACAAATCTATTCAAAAAATATAATAGGAAAAAAAATGAACATTTCATAGGCAAGAAAGAGAGATGGCAAGAAAATAGTAACAAAACAAGTCAATTCCTGAACTCAACTTTGAAATTGATTATAACTGAAAAACAGTAGTTTAGTAGAAAATTTAGAAAATAAAAAATAAAATTGAATAACAGTATTTACTTAATGTAATACATTTGTGTAATTACTCTGTGTATTTCGTTCATACTCTTCACAGTGGAATGTAGACTGTACGATACGTCGTGTCATTCCACCCTCACCAGCCTCCTCTCACCAGCCTCCGGTTGGCAATTCTAGAAAAATTCCAGTTCGACACAGATGCGAGAGAGGTTGACTGATGTGTGAGGGCGCCCTGTCATGGCATACCTTACAGACTAGGGGTTGACTGATGTGTGAGGGCGCCCTGTCATGGCGTACCTTACAGACTACTTGGAATGTAGTTACTAAAATATGACATATTGTGTACTATTCAGTCAGTCACAGTAAGGGCTGACATGGCATCGCAACTTGTTGTATTTTACAGACTTCACGAAATGTGTAAAAGTAAAAAAATTGATTTTTATCATTGACGTCCCCATAAATTGTAATCTCTAGATGAAATGAATTACAGCACATGATGTTCCACAGTGCTTTATGCCAATATTGAGTAAATACTGCCATCATGATTGAGAGTGAACCGATGATTCTTACAGTAACATATGAATCTCAACTGGTACCCTATAAATCTTTTGTGAGAAAACCCACTGGGATTATCTTTGTTTACAAATAACATTTACAAGTTTACTAGCTGAGAACAGATATGAGATTATGATAAACATGATTTCTATATTTTCAGTATGTACAAAAACCTTGATTTAACAGTCATAGATATAACATAGACCAATATAGACAAATGGTCTATTCAACAGAGAATATTTATAGCAGATTGATCTATAGACAAGTGGTCTATACAGCTCAGACCAATGTCTGGATACTGGGTGTATAAGTCTATACAACATAAACTATAGAAGCGATCTATACAACACTGACCAATTATAGAAAGAATGGGTGTACAAAACTATACAATACATACTTGAAATTCTTGAGTACATACAAATCTACAGAGTGTATACAAAAAAAACCTGTCAGCCTCATTAAAATGTTACATCACATAATAACATGCAAGTCTTTACTTTCATTTAGGATTCTATATTTCAGTCATTTTCTTTGTGTTCATGGATCCAATGGTGTTTTCATTATGGACATGTGTTTTTGCTGGGGTTGGGGAACCATGGTAACAGAAGGAGGGGGGGGGGGGTATGGTAAACTGCCATAATTTCCAAAGCATGATGGGAAACCTTGGTAAAATGATTCAACAAATAAACTGATACATTAGTAGACATTTGTCAAAGTTTTCCAGTTCCCTATTACAGAGAATTTTTGATACGAGTGTCACAAAGGTAAAGTCTATCTCAGTCCCAACTCATTTATCAATTCTACTGCTATCTTAGTGATTATTTCAATGTAATGGAAAGAAATCAAAATATACTAGAACTATTTACTGAGTTCCTTCAGAATTATGGTAGAAAACACCAGCATTTGGAAAACACAAAATGTATCAAATTTCAACCCCCCCCCCCCCCCCCATGTTACTAGTATTTGAAAGCCTTGGCAAAATACTGATTGATTCAAATTTTGAGAGATACTTTTTATAGTATGCATGTCAATATCAAATATTTTCCCAGGCAAAGATCCTTTTTTCAAGCTAATGCACAAAAAATACACTTTTCTATTTTCAAATGTTTAAAACAAAGGCACGTGAAATTTTGTATGTTTGTTTTAAAATACATCAAAAATATAAACAAGATTGGTAACTAATTTTAATTGTTGTGTATTCTGTGAACTACAAATTGACTTGAAGGTGAACTGTGAATATCGAACACAAAGAAAATGAGAAATATCTTCCAAATGACACTTACATGATAGGTATCCATGGTAATAGTGCTAGTGAGTAAATATGACTAAATTTCCATGGCGACTAGTCACCTAGGCGACTAGACGTACTTGCCAGCCTTTCTAACTTCACAGCAAAGGAAGAGAGCAAAGATCATTCCCAATAACTGCAATGAAAACAAAAGAAAAACAACATGTGGTTATAGAGGGCAGAAGACACTGATGGAGAGCTTTTCATAGAGGGCGGTAAACATCAAACCAACCATTGTCAGTTCAAAACAAAAAGCAAAATGTAATTTAAAATGGCCATCAAAAACATTGCTAACTTTATAATTTAGTGACCTAACTTCTCTAATTTATGACTTGCAAAGGACTGAGCAGGAAAAAATATTCATGCAGTAAACCATTGGGTTATTTTATCTTATTTATTTTTCAAAAACTGGTCTCCCCACACACATTCTTCCTTCAGTAAGATTAAAATATACAAGGACTATTTCTATTGGTCAACTAACCTGAATAACAGCAATGGCAATGGCAACTCCACCAATCAAATACAGGTTATCTCCAACTACAGCTTCCAACTTCATAGCACATCCCTGTCAACAGAGAAATAAATACTGTTGGTTTATAGCAAGGAATATATATGGATTTAATTTTTGTTCAACATCAAAGTGGCCATATGGATGAGGATTGGGTATTTATTTTGGGATTTTTAATTTTTTTAAACAATTTTATCATGGTTTCCTACTTGGAAAATCAACATGTACCAACATTGTACAAGTTTGTGTTTGTAACTCAGTAAATTATTAAAATCTACTAAATGTGTGAAAGGTTTGTTATTGTACGTACAATTTACTGTGAATGTAGTCAGCCGAGTACATGTATAATGAATGTACACCACAGTACATTTACTACATAGAACCATGCTCTATAAATCTTAGCATATGTGCACACATAATTTCTAATATCTATACTGGCTAACTTACATCTGTGTGGAACTTGGTAATATCAGCGGCACCCATACCACAGCCTGTAGAATGCTCCATACAACATGAATCAGGAAGCTGGGTGTTATTCCAAGCTGGGTTGGTATTCCACCAGTCCATGTAGTTCTCAACACCACAACACTTCTCCTATGATGAAAATAAATGACAACACAGACATTAACACTGTTATGCACACACTAAGATACATCTATACATGATTTATTAAGGACTTTATTTTAGTATTTTGGTATCAAACTCCTATTTGTAACTCCCCAAGAAGACATGTACCAAAGACGGACAGCACATAACTACTGATCTTCACTGTAAATTGCGTCTCGGGGACCAATCTCCCTGAAAATGAAGTTTTTCAATTTTCTCCAAACTTTGACAAATGAACATGTCTTCCTTGTCCTGTGTGTTTGTTTGTTTGTTTGTTTGTTTGTTTGTTTGTAGTAAATCTAAATTCCTCAGAAATCATAAACTTTTCGTCTTACATTATTCAAAAAAGCTAGACTTAGTTTGTGTCTATCTTGGGAAAACCAAAGGCTGGAATACCAGTGGCATATCTATTGTTCTTCAATGTGGGAGATTACACAAGTGGGTAATAGCAGTTCCTCTGTTGTGTGATTCTAATCACCCTGTGATCAACATAAACATTGGAAGTCCCAAAACATTACTCTGTACGTTTATGGAACTTGAACTCCCAAATAAGACCACAGTTAAGCCAATGTCCATACAATAGCTTACCACTGTTGTATCAACATGTTGTGACTAATAGTTTTAGTTTGTGTTTATCTTAGAAAATGGAAGGCTCAATTGACCACCTATTTCAAAAATTAATCTGATTTTTTTTCCTTTTAAATGATTTAGCTTTCTTGAATAATGTAAGACCAAAAGTTTAAGATTTCCGAGAAATTATTTAGACTTACTTCATTTTGAAGTCTATCCCAAGTACTTGTCAAGCCTTCCTGTCCAGTCTTTCCGTAGTTGTCCAGTTCAGCCATCAAGTCACTCTTGACTTTGGTTTCAACCTGTAAGTAGATGGAGAACAAACACACACAATTAGGTTGATAACAAACAAACAAACACATTTTGAGGTTAATGATAACACAAACAAACACACACACACACACACACTGACACACACACACACAGACACTGACACACACACATACACACTGACACACATATACAGACACGCAGACACTGACACATACACACATACATGTACATACGTACACACACACATACATACACACATACATACATACATACATACATACATACACACACACACACACACACACACACACACACACACACACACACACACACACACACACACACACACACACACACACATAACATTAGGGTAATACCAAACACATTTTATGGTTAATGACAAATACAGTTGAGATGTTACCTGTCCTCTGTAGACGTATCCAAGGATACCAGCAGCAACTTCCATTATAAAGATAATCAACATCAGGAAAAAGAACTGTAAAAAAAATAATTATACAATGTTTAAAATGTTAAATAGCTGTCAGAGAGATGTCAGCTTTTAGTATTGTAGAGAGACAGTTTACTTTGTTTAGAAGTAAAATGAATTTATACTAAAACCACATGATGTAGTATATTCTATACTGTACTGGTACAATAGCTTATTGCTGGCAGCATAGTAGATTAGATTGTGTTGCATCAATTAATTGATTAATTGATTAACTGATAGCCCAATGACCTGATTGGTTGATTGACAGATTGGTTGATGATTTGATAAGTTGATGAAAAGATTGGTTGAAGACTTGTTTGGTTGAAAAAGTGATTTGTTAATAAATTTACATATTGATAAAAATGACGGTTTGCCTGATTGACTGATTGATTGATTGATTGATTGATTGATTGATTGATAAAATCATAATTTTACAACTTACAGTCAACAGTAGACACTGGTTTTCTTTCCATGCACCAAGACATCCGACAAAGCCAACAATCATGACAATAATACCGACGGCTATGATGAGATTTGCAGCAGATGCCATTGGTATGCTTGATGTAAGGGTAGCATAGTCTCCTTTGGTGACACGGATCCAGATACCGATACCAAGAATGGCAATGCCAAGAATCTGAAATACGTCCATAATAACAATTATTGAAATATGTTCATAATAACAAATATTGAAATACGTTCATAATAACAAATATTGAAATACGTTCATAATAACAAATATTGAAATATGTTCATAATAACAAATATTGAAATACGTTCATAATAACAAATATTGAAATACGTTCATAATAACAAATATTGAAATACGTTCATAATAACAAATATTGAAATATGTTCATAATAACAAATATTAAAATACGTTCATAATAACAAATATTGAAATATGTTCATAATAACAAATATTAAAACATGTTCACAATAACAAATATTGAAATCTGTTCACAATAACAAAAATTGACATATGTTCACAATAACAAATATTGATATATGTCCAAAATAACAAATATGGCCACCATTCGACTATATTTCACTCAGTCATAAAACCAAGTGACGTTATATGTCTAAAATAGTATGTTACCTTGGTTGACTAACTTGTTGCATGTCAGAGATATGAGGTGAATGCATAGACGGAGGGATGGACGGACAGACATACAGACGGACGGACACAGACGGAACAAATTTGAGGGATAAATATTTAACATTTTGAATGTGTCCACAAAATCACAATCTTCAACGTTTTGAAATGAATCCACAAAAGTAAATTTTGTGACTTACCCAAAAGATAAGGTTAAAAAAGAACACTGTAAACTTGATAACCCTGGCACAACCTTCTAACGCCATCTTGTATGCTTGTCAAAGTATCTGAAAACAAAAGATACAATTATTAAATATATGATTAAAATGAATCACAGTTGTTATGAAAAAGTCATGAGAAACATTTTAAGTTTTCATTTTGAATTTAGCATCTCTCCCTTCTACACCTACATGTATTACTTTTGATAACTCATTCAAGGACAGATAAACCACAAATAGTTTCTAAAGTAGTACATTATACCATCGAAGAGCCAAGTTGAACAAAAAATATGGAATATATACACTCGTCGTTCTATGTCACAACAACGTGTGTCTACGTCACTTGTTCTACTATGTTCAAAATGAGTCAAATGTTATTGCTTTCCTTCATTTTTCTTTGATATTACAGGCACTGGTATAAATATGTTATTCTCCAATATTTTTCTAAATGTTCAGCCAGAAAATACTCATGACCTAAGGGTTGTACCTATTTGTCTAGCGACTCATAGTGACAAAGACCCCTTAGGTCACTCGTATTTTCCTTGGCTGAATGAAGAAAAATATACTGGGGAATTTAACATCTAATAATTGTCAAAATTGAAAATGAAAAATTAATAAAATAGAAGTCCATCTACCGAATTCTCCAGGCACACACGATGTTAGTCATAATTTGTTTGGAACAAATACTATAATACGACAGAGCTCCATGATGCATGAATTCAAGTGAGGCATAGTCGGGGCATTTGCAGTTTTCTTTATACTCGTGAAAGGGCAGGAGAAAACATTGCAAGCATGAGTACAAATACCCCCCCCCCCCACCCCCGTACCCACACAAGAACTAATGCAGTATGAGGTTGTTTATATTACATGTTTTTATCTGAACCAGCAAATTGCCATAAAAATCGTTAAGTGCAATCAAGCGCGTTTGTGTACAAAAAGTGTCTGTGACCTAATTTGCATATCATTTGCATGCAGGTATGCAATCATTTTTTCCAGTTTTGCACTTTCATGAAAATACTACTACTACTAGTTTAGTATGTGCGTACACAGGTGCAAGGAATCACTGGTACATATGTAATTATTACATACAGGTACAACGTACGTATCAGCTATAAATTGCACTGGAGCATGTGCATACAATGTACATGTACTATAGTAATATTCTTGAAGTACAAAGTTCTTTTGACAAAATTCATGACATGCCAAACTTAAAACTGCATAGTAATAAAGTACAAATAAGGTCATGTCATTATTTTTTTCCGATAAATATGCTTCTAGTATTTAATAGGGTACTATACTTCAAAATGGATTGTCTTAATAACCTGTCAAAATTGAAATTAAAAAATAACAAAAAATCAATTACTATAAAAATGCCTATTATTGATTGGAATGTTAGGTACATGTATATGTGTTATTTACATGATTCACACCTTAAGTCAAAAAATTTCCAGGATTTTCCATGAGTTTTCCATTAGTTTTCCAGGAGTATTAATCTCAACTTTGGTCATTTTCGTAGGATTGTTGACCACTGAAATCACATTTTATTTGTCAACACGCCTACTTTTTCATACATATTTTTCACCTATTTAATTGATAATCTTTTCTGTATTTCTGATATTTCATTATGTTATTATTTCATTATTTATTCATTTATCTATTGATTGCTACAGATGTTTGTATATGATTACTGCACAAAATATCATTAATATTGAAACTATTTGAATTTTCACCCCATAAACAGAAAATATTACCAATAGCACTAAAAACAATGATTTTCATTTATTATAATAATAATAATAATAATAATGTGAATTGTTATTTAGCGCTTTGTGTTTCCCACTCTGTGTGCTCAAAGCGCTCAGATCTATATCGGCACAACAGCCCTTTATACTTCCTCAACTCCCTGGGGAGCATACAATCCACTGAAGCCTTTATGAGCACATAAGATTAAAACATTCACATTGCAACCTCTATCCTACCAGGTCCCCAAATATACAGCTGGGTGGACTGAAGCACAATCGTGGTTCAGAATCTCGCCCAAGGACTTTAGCCATTCAGAAACAAATGGCAGCGATGGGGCTCGAACCTGCAACATGCAGAACCTGCATTTACATATGTGTATATAACAATGCATACCTATATAATACTGTATGCCAAGCATCACTGGCACCTTTACCATATACATGTATGTACAAAATGTACCTAACTACCAACAATGTATAATACTGTATGCCATGCACATACGTGTATAATACTGCATACCTACATGTATATAATAGTATATACTGTATGCCAAGCATCACCCCTACCATATACTTACATGTACACACCTAAATACCAACAATGCATATCTATATAATACTACAGTATATGCCAAGCACCACCCCTACCATATAGTATACATATACATGTACATACGTGTACGCCAATGCATACCTATAATACTGTATACCAAGCACCACACCTACCATATACTTACACACCAAGCACCACCCCTACCATATACTTATACACCAAGCATCACCCCTACCATATACATGTACAACAATTTGCATACCTACATGTATAAATACTCTACATTAAATGAGCCATTAAACAATCCAATGTCACTAAAGTTGATATACAAGTACTTATCTAGTATTCAGTCACATACATAAATCTCTGTCTAAGCCCATAACTGTCACTCTCACATTATATGTAACTAGGGCTACTCCAACCACACACATGTACATTTGACCTGGAATCTATGCTCTCACCATACCCCTACCCATGACTGGCATTTCACTAGTTGACATTTTCTTTAATTAATGAAGTTATGACCAAAAATCTGAATCTAGCAGGCACAGTTCCATAATAGAATGGTACAGACAATTGTTATTGATATCACAGATATTCTGTTTCACATGGTCCAAGCCTTGGACTATGGAATGATATTATCATAAATTAATACTAACACTTGATAGTACTACATGTTACCAATGATATCTTTAGAAGGATTCCATCTCTTTCAAATCACTACAAACATCTGACCCTACCTACCGCTGTGGCTGACAATTTTTGTATTATAAGTATCAATGTCAGAACATATGTTTATGATATGATAAACTATGGACTGCTAGTTTGGGCTTTGCAGGGTTCCATTATCAGTACAGTACACAAATTTGGAGACCGCAGAAGTTTGCAAAATGTTACAGTACGTCCTGAATTTCATGTCATTCTATGTAGCGGGAACAGTCGCCCTCGAAATCTGTGTCTTTCAGCCATTCTCATTCATCTCATCATTCATGTACAGTTCAGTATTGTGACGTCTGACTGTAACTGATCGCTGTGTTGACACACCCGTGATGACTATACTGTAGTCAAAATGATCACAATCATTTTTGAATGAATATAATTTTTCCAATCCCTTTTATCTGCCCCTTCTCCTTTCTGATGCTCTATAGCTATGTTGCTTTACAAGAATTAATTCACTCTTCCTGCTTGACGAATAGTTTCATCGACATCATTATTTACCACAAAATTTTCAATTTCATATTTGATCACATCAAATAGGGTGAAAGCTACTCATGTTTGGAAACCTAGAAAGTTCAGTTTTCTGTTTTGATGCCCTGATGACAATTGTATAGAGAATGAAAGCTATACCGAGTAATTTGAAACCTGTGTAGGTAGGTTTTATTGAAACTATTTAGTTTTCTGTTTTGATGATCTGATGATTCTTTGTGTACATGTAGCTACACAGAATGCTTAGAAACCTGTGGAGGTGGGATATGTTGGGACTTATCCAAGTTTTCTGTTTTGCTGGTCTGACTACATGTATGTAAAGCTATATACAAAATATTCTGTTTAGAAATCTGTGGAGATGGGTTTAGTCGAGAGTATTCTGTGTTGTTTTGCCATCTTGATTATGCTACATGTATGTAAAGCTATATAGATAATATAAATTCTGTTTAGAAACCTGTGGAGATGAGTTTTGTTGAGAGCATTCAGTGTTGTTTTGCCATTTTGTAGATTCACAAAGCTAGTTGGACAGTGTTTAGAAACTGGTGGAGATATCATGATGGGTTTTGTTGAACTCAACTAACCATTCAATTTCTGTTTTGCTGACCTGGTGATGCTTTCTAATTGTGAACCTAAACAAATTGAGTTGTCGAGTTTTATTGACATCATCCTTTTTTTATTTAACTCTTTACAAATAGTAAAGAATATAGTGATAACAGAAGAACAATAACTGACGTCACCACTATCCTATGACCGTCTGTCACCTCTCTCACAGTGTTCTCACCATTTAACCCTTTGTGTATTATTTGAATGTACTTCAGGGTTGAACAAATCCACTGGTCCAGGGTCCGGGACTAGCTATTTTTTTGGGCGTACCACACAAATTTTACCTTGTCTGGTCCATTGGACCAGTACCTTACTGTTAATAACTATGTTAAAAAGTCATCTGAATATACAGATTCATAGGCAAGAGTTAATGTTTCACATTAGCGGGACCTGGGACCACTAATACTTTCAGCATGACCACTGGATTTTCCAATTGTTGTGTCAACCAAGCAGATTTTACCGTTAGCTTCTCTTAGGACGAGTCTTTTTAATTCTATGTTTCTTCAGAGCTGACCAACCCTTCATTTCTATGATTTGACAAAATAATCAGACTATTAAAAAATGGGCGCCCTCTTTGACAGGACCAGGAAATGAAATATAACATCACTAATTTAGATGGTGACAACACAAGTGCATATCAGGGCGAAAAAACATTAGTTAATTTCTGGAATTTGTTGAGAACATCAACACTTCCTTCTGCCTTTAATTATCATTTCTACGACTACTAAAGGCATGGTTATGATGTGAAACCATCTCAAACAATTGTACACTTCAGATTTTTTGTCAGGGGTGGTATAAGTAGGGAAAATCTACTCTAGTACCCCAGTCATTTTACCAGGGTTCCCTACCAGTGTTTTTGTTAAGAGTGGTGAGTAGGTAAAATCTACCTGATTTCCCCTGTCATTTTACCAGGGTTCCCTACCAGTGTTTATGATAGTAAGTAGATAAAATCTACGTGAGTTCCCCTGTCATTTTACCAGGGTTTCCCACCACATGCATACTGAGAAACTGTGCCAGTTTTACCAGATTTGCCCCTTCCTGTTACCGAGGGTCCCATCCCTTAGCAAAAGCACTGCCTTTTCTTTCTTCCTATTTCTAAACCAACTAGCCAACCCGTCATTCTAGCGGTGTTATGACGAGAAACATACAAAAAGATAGGTTTACCCATCCATTCACTCAATTCATCTATCAACATAGCATAATGTACTTTTAACTTCACTTAGATCTATTCAATAATTCTACAGTATATACATACATTACATTTACAAAAAGTTGACTCCACCCTATTATCAAATTTACAATCCAATTCTGCGTACACATTATTTAAACTGTATTATGGCATATAATAATGTAAACTACTACTGGACACAATGAAAAAGAAATGTACCATTGGTAATTATGTGTACAGGCAAACTTCCATATGTAGTTAACTACTTAGACTCTCTCACAGTCCTCGGAGCATCGCATTGCTAAAATAAAAGGGCTGTTTTGTATGTACTGATATCTACTGCAGAAATTGTAGTCTAATATCATTGTACTGTGGGCCCTCATTGACTACATATGGCTAAACATTTGTTGATGTGTTACTGGGATGCTTGGGACAACACAATAACACATCAACAAATAGTCAATGACAGCCCACAGTACAAGGATTTTCTAGTACAATTATGCGGTAGATATCTGTACATACAAAACATCGGTACAAACAAATATTCATTACACATTGGTGAATTTTTTAAAAATTTTTTCATTATAATAAATTTATAAATGGCAATGCATCCATATTATGGAATTTCATGTAATTGCAAAGGGTTTGGGACCCAGTAAAGGGGGGGGGGGGGAATCTTTTACAATTTGCATAGAATAATTCTATATATGATAACTTTGGAGGAGAATCCTGTTATTAAAAATACCTAAGGAATTCAGGTAGCAGTTATCTACTTCACCACCTTTCACAAACACATGGTGGCCATGGAAATAGATGACCTTCCGGCTATCCTGAAAACAATAAACTGTCCTTGAATCATGTGGTTATCATTTTATTATGAGTAATAGTAAATAGATGGATTCTGATAGAAAACTAATCTGGTTGTGACTCCCATTCCCGGTACGAGTAACACTAGTAGATGTTTCTGAACTTGGCCCAGTACTTGGTTAACTTAGCCAGGAATTGAATACTTGGTTAACTTGGCCAGGAATTGAATACTTGGTTAACTTGGCCAGGAATTGAATACTTGGTTAACTTGGCCAGGAATTGAATACTTGGTTAACTTGGCCAGGAATTGAATACCAGGTTAACTTGGCCAGGAATTGAATACTTGGTTAACTTGTCCAGGAATTGAATCCCAGGTTAACTTGGCCAGGAATTGAATCCCAGGTTAACTTGGCCAGGAATTGAATACTTGGTTAACTTGTCCAGGAATTGAATACCTGGTTAACTTGGCCAGGAATTGAATCCCAGGTTAACTTGGCCGGGAATTGAATCCCAGGTTAACTTGGCCAGGAATTGAATCCCAGGTTAACTTGGCCAGGAATTGAATCCCAAGTTAACTTGGCCAGGAATTGAATACTTGGTTAACTTGGCCCAGGAATTGAATACTTGGTTAACTTGGCCAGGAATTGAATCCCAGGTTAACTTGGCCAGGAATTGAATCCCAGGTTAACTTGGCCAGGAATTGAATCCCAGGTTAACTTGGCAAGGAATTGAATCCCAGGTTTTCATTAGTCTTTATCTGACCACAGCCATATACAAGTATATAATGTATATTCTTTTGTTTAGGATCAATAATTTCTACAAGTTGAACTCTGAGTAATAAAAAAACCTGTTTTTTAGACCTAAATTTTAATCCTAATCCAAAGTCTGCCTTCAAAAATCTATCAATATTTGTTCATTTTTATTTTTTATTTTTTTTTTACATTTCAATGTTATTTGTTATAGGTATGTTATTTGATCATCACAATACATAATGTTTCATGTTTATCTGTCAGTGTCAGTGATTCTTGAAATAATTTGTCAAAACATTAAAAATCATCATTATTTTTCAACTTGTTTCTAATAATTATGCTTGTGCATAATATATATTACACTGTAATATATTTTTATCCAATATATTTTCTTCGTTTTACCAGCTACTGCTCGACTGCTGTAATTATTTGTGTTCTACTTGTAGTGATAAGGCCACTTAGGTCAGTCTTATTTTCCTCAGTTGAATGAACCAAAAAAATAAAATCAGGAAAAACTTCAAATTTTTCATATTTGTAATTGCTAAATGTTGTAGCTGGCTAATGTAAACTAATGCATTGGGAAGAAAGGTTTAGCTTTGCTGTTAATTGTTGTTATATTGATCCAATCGATTCTTTAGTCAGTATGTGACTTTTGACCTTCAAGATGCTATTTTAATCACATGACATCACACTCAGGTGACTTGTGAATAGAACACTTTCATTGTTTACACACTTCCTTGCTCTACTCAGGTTATTCAAACCAAAAATAATGACAACCTGTTTCCTGATTCAGGAGACTTATACACACTGTCTAACCATTTCAATCTTGAACAAAATGGCAAAATTCCCTTCTTACTTCTGTTATCATTCACGTGAGTTCTTGTACACTAAAACTGATCAACTGTAGGAGATACTATCACACCAAATTAATTTCATTTATTACAATGAGAAGTTTGACCTTTTTGCTTTTCACTAAATCATTGTGAAAGACAACAGAATTTTCAGAGTTACAAATTATAGAACCGTGCAGTTACATTAATCTACAATTCTTACATACCATGTACCAGGACAGACCAGCTAGGGGTAGTGTGAGGTTGGAGAATACATTATACTTTCTAGAAGCTATCACACTCCATTTATTGCACAGGAAAGTTTTAACGTTTAAAAAATAAAATAAAAATAATATTAAATTTCTCCCACTGAATGCAATTGTTCACTCTGTACAAATAAAGTAACTATAAAATAAGTGATTTTAAAGTTATTCATACATTTGTATCCCTCAAATGCAAATTTCTATTCACAGAGTAATTTTTTTTTTGGAAGCCACAGCAAATCTCGAATTTTCACTGACATTTCAACAGCATCATCAGGGGTGTGTACTACAATCTGCTGTCGTAACATGTCGCATGAAAATTTGCACAAAAAAATCTTTTGACTGTGAGTAGAAATATGAACCTGAGTCCATGAACATGTAAGAATCTTACACTTACATGTACAATAAATGCCTTTCAGCTCATGTAATAAGAAATAATATCAGTACAGTTCTAGTTACAATCAGGCAATGTTCCCTCTGGGTTACGACAAAGGGTGTGTCATAAACAGCCATGGATATCAAACAGTGCTGTAGGAGAAGTGTCTGTGACAGTCTATTCTATGGGTGGACTGTGTTGTGGCAGTCGCACGATTTTTACAACTTTCTTTATCTTTTGTTTATTAGAGCAGAACAAGATTTAATGCCTTTGTTGTTCTTACCTGTACACAAGTTTTATGAAAGCCTTTATGTTGAGACAGGTCAACAGGTCAAATTTAGATGTAGTTTCTAAGTCGATGCACTACATTCCTCTACCAATGAACTAGTGGTGGGTAAAACTACATTTCACTATCAATATACTGTCACATTGGTAAAATTCACCAGGGTACCCCACGAATTTTACCAACGTTTCCACCCATTGTTTAGTACTAGAGGTAGGTAAAGAGGTCAAATTTACATATTGTATTAAAAGTTTTCAAGTAAATGCACATTTCCATACCAGTGTTTTATACAGATAAATGTAGATAACATTTACCAGGGTACCCCCACTCATAATATCAAAGTTCCCACCCAGTGTTTTGTTTAATACTACAGGTGGGTAAAAAGTCAAATTTACTATTACAGGTAGTAAGTTTATTACTAGAGTATACAGCCCTTATTTTTTAATAACATGGTTCCATATCAATATTTTATAAAAACAGAGGGTGTAATGAGGTGAGATTTACCTGAACTTCTGTCATTTCACCAAATTTCTATACATGTGTTTTGTCACTTGTTATAATCTACAACAGGTACCCCATAGACTCACTTCACCAAACTTCCCTTATCAGTATTTTACTGAGTAGAGGTGGTAAAAATGTCAAATTTTATTTCAGTTTTCCAAGTCATTTAACCAGACTCAAGGTCCCTACCTGTGTTTTATCACGTAGCAGCTAAGCTTAATTCTAAAAGTACACGCCCATTCATTTTAACCAGGTTACACAAATCTATGTACATTTCACCATATATTCCATTTTTTCGAAAAAGACTTTGAAAAAAACTAGCGATTATTGCTGAGTCAATCTGCACACCGATAAATTGTATACCAATGATTGTACAAGTTTTACCAAAGTCTTCTCACGAAAACCTTACTGGCTTCACAAGAGAAACAAGAATGTAGAAACAGTACTAGTAGTAGTCAAACTGTGCACCAATAGAATGTACACATATCTATGTAAATTTTACTGGATTCTTGGTCACTATGGGAAAAGGGAATATACTGATTGTGATCACCATTCTGTGCACCAATAAAATGTACGTCTATTGTCAAGGAATTCATTCATCCACTCTATGCCTGTACTATAGTTCTACAGTTCTAAAAGAAGCTAACTATCAAGTGAAATTTACACCTACCTGCATATCTACACACAACAATTAATGATTACATAAACTCACTATCTCACACACAATGCCTTCACATTCCTAAATCCATTTTATTACAATTGTACTAAAAAGGGTGTGTTTACTAAAACAGCACTGGCCTGTAGATAGGGTGTGTTACATACACTGTGACTACTACTACTGTGGACAAGGTAGACATTGTATCTGGAAGGCCAGGGTTTCGATTCCACCGTTTTGCTATGGGCTGGGAACTCAGGTAACAGGACGAGGGAAATCATGGCATAGCTTCCCATACGTTATATACCGTAATAACACTAATACCAGAACCTTGGATGAAAAATCATCAGAAATATGATATATATATATATTGTGTACCTAAGTACAAATGTAACTCCTTGTGTTCATGTATGTAGGTCACATCATTTTAAAAGTTCATATCAATGAAACTGTTTAGGAAACCTCTTGAGAATTAAAACTGCTAATAGGACATATAATTGAAACTTAACTGTTTTATTAGTTACAATGTATGTCAGTAATAAACCACAGACCCTACACATTTCATGTAGGGTCATTATGTATAAACAAATAATGTCACAATATTTACTACATGTAAGTGGGTTGCAACAGGTGACCAAGTGGTTAGCATGTGTGCGTCTTACCACTGCAGTCTGGGTTAAACCCACTCAGAATTGGCTGGGTAAACAGCAGTGTGCCTTCTAAGCCAATTTGACATGCCACTGATGCACAAAATTCCTAGTGACGCACCAAAACTTGATATTCCCCTATCTCTTACTATGTGGTGACGAAAAAGAAAGTTTTTCCTCATTTTGACCCACAACAACACTTGGCTATCATTTGAGGGTACACTGACGGTTATTTGATTGAAATTTATCTGATCTGTATACAAGAAGGGTGATGCTTCGTTTGATCCTTCCCAACAATGGAGGTTTTCCCAGGTACTCGGGTTTCCTCTTGCTTTAACACTACTACAGTACTGTACAAGTGGTGACCAGATATGAATTTCTGACTTTAATTCTGATTAAGAAAGTATAGTATTATTTAATCTCAAAGATCTACTGGAGCATTCTCTGTGATCATAATTATGTTGTGATCATAATAAACAATCCCATCATGCATCATAAATAAATGAATGTGACATGGCTCATCTTATCAAGTTACCATGTACATTTTGTATGTGTATTCACATATATTTAAATTCTCAAAAGAATTCAAGGTTATGCAAATTAGCATGTGACTGTGTTGAGCCTACTGCTCAATATACACATTGTACTTGTTGATGAAACCCTAGGACAGTGAATTAAAATGTTGTCCAGTACATGAATGTACAAACTAACAGTAGTGCTTGTGTGAAAAATAAGTCTTAAAACAACTTCGTTGCTACTTTCTCCACTGGTACCAGTGTGTTTTTGTTAAGGGTAGTAAGTAGGTAAAATCTATCTGAGTTCCCAAGTCATTTTACCGGGGTTCCCTACCAGTGTGTTTTAGGCAAGAGTGGTAAGTAGGTAAAATCTACTAGAGTTCCTTACCAGTGTGTTTGTCAAGGGTGGTAAGTAGGTAAAATGTACCTGAGTTTCCCTGTCACCTGTACTTTGCCAGTTTTACCACAGTTCCCCCTTTCTGTCTAAACCTTAGCAAAAACTCTAGGAAACTCCGACCTATTTCCTATTTTCAATTAATTATGAAAAAAGCAGGGATCACAATGCGACTTTTTGAAATAGCGTCAAACTGATATCAAAATTCAGCCATTTTAAAATCCAATATGGCTGCCAAATAATTTGTTAATTAAGTACATCAAAGCGAAACTATAACACTGAGAATTCTGAAATATCTGTAATCTTTTAAAAGGGCCAGGAACAAGTTTTAATATGACAAAGTGTAGAAAAAATTTGAATGACTTCGATTTTCCAGGCAAATTTGTTCTGAGGCACATTCAACCTTCAAAAGTGAAATCATACACTTATTTTTACCGATGACTACCTGTGTTATTTTCCTTGCATTGTTCATTTACTTGTTGGCTTTGTTCTGACTGGGCAATTCCCAAACGCTCCATTAATAATGTTCAAATGAGTTATCAATTATTCACATTTTTCATATCATTTCTTTGAAATTGATATTTGAACAGTTTCTCTGTTTGCTAACACAATATTACCTTGTAGTCAGTGTAAAATACAATTAACAGAGTTATTTACAATTTGTGGATTCCCTGGAATTTAATCTAATGTAACTCGTTAAAATACAATTAACACAAACATCTAAAATGTATTGTTGAAACAGAACAATAAAAATTTTACTGCAATTACTGTAATTCATACTTCTTTACAAATATTGGGCCCCAATTGTTGGCAATTTACGATTGATATTATAATATTGACTGTAAATAGCTCAGGTCAATTTACATGTAAACAATGCCATCAACAAGTTTCCATAAGAATTACGTCTTACATCACGTTACGTTTATTTCATATATTGAAAACTAACGACTGGAATTCGGGCATTCATAAAAGGAATTGGAGCTACCTTTCACGAAACACAAAGAGAAATAAAAAATATGAGAGGGCAACACCTTGGTTTGTTCTCCGAGTCTCTACAAGTGTATTACAGTTAGTGAAAAGGGCCTTCAAATTTGCACCTCGTCAGGCTCGCGTCAAGTAGTTGTTTATTTTAGCATCCTATGAACTCAAACACAATATAGTATAACACAAATCTATCGTTTGACAATTACTTCAGAGTCGTGTGTACTGTTACCCTACCATTGCTTTTTAAACAGCAATGCCATGTCATGAAGGCAAAGCTGTTGGGATGTTGTACATGCCTACCCTGTCTGGCTGGCTGGCCGCGGCCTACATTTACTTTACTGCAAAAACGAAAGCTAGTGTAGTAGTACCATAGTGAAAGCAGTGTTATGTCAATTCGTCATGGGCGCGGTTTAAATTATCTGACCGGCTCTTGCAGGATAATAAACCCAACGGCGTGCAAATTCAGTAAATACTTCACCTTCGTCCCTGGGATAGACAGTATTTAAAAAAAAAACACCACTTACCTGAAGGTAAAAACTGTTGGATTATAGTGAAAAATGGTGTGCTTCCTCCTGCGCCAGTACTTCGCTTTCACTGTCGCTGGATTATTGTTGACAGCAATTTAAGCCCACCTAAGGTTGCATCAATTATTCGTAATAGAATACACCATATTTAAAATAGGGGTAGCTGCTTATTGTTTATTGATAGCAAAAGAAAAAATATCACGCAATATTTTGGGTGAATAAAAACATCCTAATTACTACGTAATAACATATCTGTAATCTTTTATTGGAGTAATCAGGCCAAGACTTTTAGAGAAAACATTTTATTAAGGTGCGTCGACTACCTATATTCATAATGGACATGGTCCAAGGACATCCGGAAGCCATTTTGTTTTCAACACAAGAGAACTAGAAGCGTGTGACGCTGAGTTGCTGATTCTGCACGTCTAGTACCAAACGTTAGTAAGTGAGAAATTCGTAATGTAATCATAAATAGTCCCCGAAATATACTTTTTGTGGTACTTAATTCATACCATAGTATTAGTTGATCAATACGGCTGTGAATATGATTGTAATATTAGTACTATGTACTAGTGACATTGTTACTGTTTCGTCCAGTCCCTTTCAAAGTCTGCATCATCCAGTAGTCTTGTAGACGGAGTAACTCGTCGCTTACTCCTGCTTGCAGACGGAGTAAGTCGTCCCCTCCTTCTCCGAAACGCATATACCGTCTGCAAGCAGGACGTGAAGTGATACTTCTACGATGTACTACTACACGCACGTAGTTCCATGAATGTATATGTAATGTATGGACCAGTCACTGACACGTGTGCCCTGTACGTACTGTACAGTCACTTGTGAGTTGAGACTCAATTCTGTAGATGAATTATATTACTATAATATTGTGTGACTACCTCACAGTAACCTGTAACTGTGAAATCCGATCTATCAGGTGCACTTCACACTTTCTGTGTTATACTATTCACCTCAGTCTATAGGGTCTATGCCTACAGTGTCCTGCTCTTGTAAGTTGTAAACGATATTGTCGATTTCCTTCTCAGAACAGGTCAATATCAGAATCGAGTCTAGATTTTACATGGGTGAGATTAATAGTCCAATGCAGGATAAAAAAACGAAATTCTTTTAGTTTGAGGTGGTGGTGGCAGGGGGGGGGGGGAAGTTGAACCATTTTAATTTTCATCATGAAAGGCTGGTTGTACTTTGATTGGAATTTACAGTGTATATATTAATAATACTAAAAGACGGATCTAATCAAGAAATAGAAGTAATATAACTTTGGCATGTCACTAAAATACATTAAGTTTTTCATTCTACATTAAAGTGGCCATATGGATGAGAATTTGGTATTTATTTTGGATTTTTATTTGATAAAACAGCTTCACTATGTTTTTCTACTTGAAAAAATAATGTGAAATAACATACCAAGTTTATGTTCGCAACTCAATAAACTGCAAAACATTAAAGAATGTGTAAAATGTTTGTTATTGTACGTACAATAACAAACTTTTTGCATCTTTTTGCAATGTATTGAGTTATGAACACGGACTTGGTCAATGTTCTTTCACATTATTTTTTCAAGTAGAAAAACATAGTGAAGCTGTTTTATCAAATAGAAATCCAAAATAAATACCAAATTCTCATCCATATGGCCACTTTAAACTAATGATCTCACTCCATACTCAGTCTGCAAGCTGGACAATATAGATACATATTATTGTGCTCTTTGTTTCACAAATTTCCATTCATTTACTAATTCTATTGATGCATGTAAAACTGTTTTTGTGTGTGCTTGTTACCCACTATGCTGAAACAGCAACAGTAATAAAATTGCTATAGTTATGGCAGCTTTTATTGATGTAGATTTGATGGTTTATTTACAGGACTGTAACTATGATTATACCAATACGTTGTTTTACCTGTGGTAAGGTAGTTGGTAACAAATGGGAATCCTATCTGGGTTTATTACAAGCTGAATACACAGAAGGGTAAGTAGATAATCATTGAATATTTGAAAATGATATGGAAATGATCCACAGAGATGAAATCAATTTGGTTTCATGATGTAAGCTTTGAACTCTTTCAACACAAGTTCAAGGTGGGCCTAAATCTTTTGAGCTTGCAGACTCAGACCCCCAGAGTAGTGCAGACATGAGTGATAGCTGATAGCGTGGCATGAATGGCATATCTTACAGACTAGTTGTACAGAAATGAGTGATAGCTGATAGTGTGGCATGAATGTTGTATCTTACAGACTAGTACTACAGATGTGAGTGGTAGCTGATAGCGTGGCATCGCCACGTGAATGGCATATCTTACATACCATTAGTGCAGACATGAGTGATAGCTGATAGCGTGGCACAAATGGCGTATCTTACAGACTAGTACTACAGACATGAGTGATAGCTGATAGCATGGCACGATTGTTGTATCTTACAGACTATATTTCCTGCATGTGATAAAATAACCTTCACTTACATTATAAACCCAAGTTGACCGTCACTTCAATTAATGACACTGTTGTTATTGTAATTGTTATTGTTATTGTTATTGTTATTTTCAGAGATGCTCTTGATGCTCTTGGTCTGAAAAGATACTGTTGTCGCAGAATGTTACTAGCTCACGTTGACTTGATTGAGAAACTATTGAACTATGCACCATTGGAAAAGTGATGAACTACCTGACCTCCAATACAGTTGGTGAAACTCTGGAATGTAAATAAACAGTGTGTCTTATTGGGTCAGAACATCTGGTGAAAATCTAGAATGTCAACATGTACATAAGCACTATCTCATTGGTCAGAACATCTGGTGAAATTCTAGAATGCCAACATGTACATAAACACTATCTCATTGGTCAGAACATCTGGTGAAATTCTAGAATGTCAACATGTACATAACCACTATTTCATTGGTCAGAACATCTGGTGAAATTCTAGAATGCTAACATGTACATAACCACTATTTCATTGGTCAAAATACGAACTGTCGCGCTGAACATATACTTAACTTATTCACTGCCTGAAAAATAGGTTTTATCAGATCCCACTATTGTGATATTGTAGAATCTACATTTCACTACTCTGCCTGTGATCTACACTCCATACAGTAAGTAGACACTACTACTCTGCCTGTGATAGCATACAACTATGTGTACAGATTGATAAAAAAAACCACCCTTACAAAGAGATGTATACATTGGGAGATTACAGAGCAAGTGAAAGTACTGTCAGAAATATGTTTGTTTTTTAATTATTTGAAAACTATTTAGCACATTTTCTTAAAAAATAAAATGTTTTGAACAGTACACTGTGGTGTTGTTGTTGTTGTTGTTGTCAGAACTTGTGTGTTAGTCTGTAAGATACAGTACTATTAGTGCCCTCATGCATTGTGAGTGCTAGCTACTGGGTGTGGCATGACTTGATATATTATACCTACACATACCACTACTGCCCTCATGCATTGTGAGTGCTAGCTACTGGGTGTGGCATGACTTGATATATTATACCTACACATACCACTACTGCCCTCATGCATTGTGAGTGCTAGCTACTGGGTGTGGGATGACTTGATATATCTTACCTACACATACCAACTACTGCCCTCATGCATTGTGAGTGCTAGCTACTGTGTGTGGCATGACTTGATATATCATACCGACACATACCAACTACTGCCCTCATGCATCGTGAGTGCTAGCTACTGGGTGTGGCATGACTTGATATATCATACCAACTCTTACCAATTGCAACTACTTGTATATCTGATGAAGGTTTTACGCAATCTTCATTCTAATGATAACAGATTCAATTCCAAATGTGAGGTTGGAGAGCTGTGCTATGTTATTGTTTGTATAGTCTTGGTTACCCAGACTGTTCACTGCTGGGGCTCTACTATGAGACCACCCAGACATGAGTCTGAGCAAATGTAATCCAAAGTCACCTGCACCAGATCTCTTTCCCAGAGCAGTGCATGCTGGTGAATACTACATTGCACACACAGTGATTGTACAGAGTGTTATAGGCTGAACAATCCAACAACAACAACAACAACAGGTTATCGTGTCTCAAACGACTGATACATTTTAATTACAATGAACAAGAAATGTACTGTGTGACTGTATGGGTGACTTTGGATCATGTTTCCCCACACTCTTGTCTGGGTTGTCTCACAGCAGAGCCCCCAGTGGTGAGAGTCTGGGTAACCAAGACTATGTGTTTGTAATACTGTTGAACACCATATACTACTGGGGTATTAAGGAAATCTGTCTGCAAACTAAGATGGACATAAACTACAACTGCTGACATCGAAGCATTGACAAACAAAACCTGTTATAAACATGGATAGTAAACAAATGAATTGGATTAATATACACTTGTGCACAGCAGGTTGGAAGTAGAGAGACTTGTACTACATTTCATGGTTTGATATGAAGAGTTTTATGGCCTCTATATGTCTACAGTAAATACCAGGGGAACTGGAAATTTGTTTGTAAACATGCACTATTATGAGGCCAGTGGTGAACAAATCATTTTGTGAACTGGTGCTCCCCAGATCAGTGCCTTAAAAAATCCAGTGGTCCTGCTGAAAGAATTAGCAGTCCCAGGTCCCGCTAATGTGAAACATTAAATCTTACCTATGAGTCTGTATATTCAGATGACTTTTTAACATAGTTCTTAACAGTAAGGTACTGGTCCAACGGACCAGACAAGGTAAAATTTGTGTGGTCTGCCCAAAAAAATCACTAGTCCTGGACCCAGGACCAGTGGATTTGTTCACCCCTGGAGGCCATACACAATACATGTTACAACACAATGAAATATCCTCCCCTTTCAGGAAAATATATCAAATTTCTCAAATGCTTTACCTATTTATCTGTTGATGGCTTTGTCTTTATAAATCAAAGAAGTGAAAGGTGAAGTTATTTAAGTTACTGTAATCTAGTTCTGGCATGAAAGCTGATGTTACATAAGGGTAACCTTTGTATGTTTCTCATTGTAGGACCTTGAAAATGATGGGCTGGTCAGTTGATTGAAAATTAAAAACACTTTTTTATTCATGTGTGTACGTAAGGCCCAATAAAAAAAATGTGTGGTTCCGATTATGCTCAATTTCAGAATAGGTGGGGTAGGTAGATTTCTAATTTTATTATTATTTTGTTCATATGTGAGTGTCTAGTTCAGATAGTTATCTTTTCCATTGTTTTCCACATGGTCTCAGTGTTATTGGTTTCTTCCCAGCAGATGCACAACCATTACAGATTGGAACAACAGTTTTATATTGTTGTTTTAAGTTGTCAGTTTACGCGTTCACCATTTCTCGCGAGACTTCACAATTTTCAAATATAGAGAAATATTTAGGGGTGGCAGTGAAAAAACTAGGTGGGGTCGGGTAACCTGGAACCAAACAATTATTTTTTTAACACTTTAATAAGACAGTACAACTGTTATGTATGTTATTTGATATCTTTTATTTCCCATAGAAAACATTACCAAAACATATCACCATACATCCATATTCAAAAAAATCTTTAATTCTTTTCCCAATCTTGAAACTGCCACAATTTTTTTATGTCAAATACACACTTTACATGATTCTACATGTTGATTGAAAAAGGAAGTATATTCAACCAAACACCACTATTTACATTGTATATTTTCAAAATTGTAGACTTTATTTCTGTAAATGTTGTGAAAATAAGTTTTTGTTAAATGGTATCAAGTGCCACTCAAGGATTTTATAGAAGCATGTTAGCCAACCTTTAGGTCCTTGAGAGCGATTTCATGATTTTACATCGCTTCGATTGCACACGATAAAAAAATATGAAACTCGTTCTGTATTTATTACACTTGGTATTTAATGTCTACTGGCATGCCATGGGCATGCAATGCCTCATGGGAGTCAGCAATCATGCATATGTAAATAGGTGGACATGAATATTCATGTTGAATATATTATTCATGATTTCAAAAATTAATAGGACATTACAATATAGTTACTTTGGAATGGTAAATTGGATATGAATGCGACATTTTGATCCGTCTACTACAGACCTTGATCACGCAATGATTTAATTATTCAGCGTTAATGTTTACCTCTGAACTGGCACGTTCAGTAGTAAACAGATCGAAACGTCGCATTCGTTTCCAATTTATCGTTCCAAAGTAACTATATTGTACCTTCCTATGAATATTCATGACTTTTATCTGGAGGTAACAGGTAATTATTTCCTGGAGTGGCATTCATTAAAATCTGATAAAAGAGCTCGGCAGGTCAAGTTTTTCATTTACTACTACGGAAATCAATCTATCGGCAAAGTAAAAGTAAGCCATATACATGTACAAACTATAGGAAAATATAAAGACCTCACTGAAACAAGTCGGATCAGATCTTAATTGGATTGACCTGATACAAGACTCTTGGTAATGGTGTAAATCTCTCTTTACTGCCAAACAGCTGTTCATGGCAACTGGAATAAGTTTTAAAACTTGCACACTTACATAAGAAAGACCTCACGTTTGAACATGCTGAAGTACATACGTGTAGTTCTACCTGTGATAAATACTGCCCTCTGACATCATACATAACATTACCTTTTGTTTTCATACGTTGTTCAAGCATTTCGCATGAAACCAAATGATGTAGTTGGTGTAGTCAATTGGAACTCATTTTCATAAGATTTCAAATTTACATAATGTAAAACTGATACCATAGTATTCCTATCCCTGATAAAATACCGCCCTCTACCATCACAGTTAATATTGACTTTTGTTTTCATACATTTTGTGCATACAGGTGGACACCAATACATTAATAAAATGTCTTTTGCACAAAAAGTATATACAGCATAATTTCAAGTTGGCTTATTTACAATGATTGCATGTTAATAGAACAGCAGCTGCTAAAGTTTTTGTATGACTACACAGTTGGAAATTGTAAAACAGTGGCTACCAGCAGTAAATTGTGCAATTCAGGCCTATGATAAGGGGTCTAACCATATTCCAGTCACAGAACAAACCTTGACCCTGACTCCCTAACTTAAAGAAATAAGAGCTTCTATGCTCTGCAGTTCCATCATCATAAACCACACTATGACAGCCTCTTTTTGGCACCAGCCAAGACGCTTTGAAATCAGCTCTCAGCCTCTGGTCTGTGAGAATGTACAGTCTTTTAGTCTGTAAGGTACACCGTGACAGGGCGCCCTCAAACATCGGCAAACCCCTAACCACTAATTTGTGAGAGGAGGCCGATGAGGGCGAAACGTCACAACGTATCTAACAGTCTGTCTGTTGTTCTATATTGTGGCATCTGAGACTTATTCTCCACCCACCCTAAAATTTCAGCAAATGTCATTGGTTTAATTTGGTATTAATTAATTCATTAAGTAATTAATTAATTAACGTCTGTCTTTTTTACACAACTTCAACTTCAATGATTGTTATAAAATTATATTTTTCTAAAATTTGTATTGTCTTGAAAATATATAACACTGGGTGAAGTTTTTCATAAAATATCTGATATGTAGTCCTTCATGATATAGTTATTTATATATCAGTATCGGACGTTTCACTTACACAGGAAAATGATAAAAATTAACTTCAGATTACAGTAAAAAACAGCACTGTTAAAATAAAACCATGGTAACAATGCACTGTTAAAATAAAACCATGGTAACAATGCACTGTTAATATAGAACCATGGTAACAATGCACTGTTAATATAGAACCATGGTAACAATACACTGTTAATATAGAACCATGGTAACAATGCACTGTTAAAATAAAACCATGGTAACAATGCACTGTTAATATAGAACCATGGTAACAATACACTGTTAATTTAGAACCATGGTAACAGTACACTGTTAATATAGAACCATGGTAACAATACACTGTTAATATAGAACCATGGTAACAATACACTGTTAATATAGAACCATGGTAACAATACACTGTTAATATAGAACCATGGTAACAATACACTGTTAATATAGAACCATGGTAACAATACACTGTTAATATAGAACCATGGTAACAATACACTGTTAATATAGAACCATGGTAACAGTACACTGTTAATATAGAACCATGGTAACAGTACACTGTTAATATAGAACCATGGTAACAGTACACTGTTAATATAGAACCATGGTAACAGTACACTGTTAATATAGAACCATGGTAACAATGCACTGTTAATATAGAACCATGGTAACAATACACTGTTAATATAGAACCATGGTAACAATACACTGTTAATTTAGAACCATGGTAACAATACACTGTTAATATAGAACCATGGTAACAATACACTGTTAATATAGAACCATGGTAACAGTACACTGTTAATATAGAACCATGGTAACAGTACACTGTTAATATAGAACCATGGTAACAATACACTGTTAATTTAGAACCATGGTAACAATACACTGTTAATATAGAACCATGGTAACAATACACTGTTAATATAGAACCATGGTAACAATACACTGTTAATATAGAACCATGGTAACAATACACTGTTAATATAGAACCATGGTAACAATACACTGTTAATATAGAACCATGGTAACAATACACTGTTAATATAGAACCATGGTAACAGTACACTGTTAATATAGAACCATGGTAACAATACACTGTTAATATAGAACCATGGTAACAATGCACTGTTAATTTAGAACCATGTTAACAATACACTGTTAATATAGAACCATGGTAACAATACACTGTTAATTTAGAACCATGGTAACAATACACTGTTAATATAGAACCATGGTAACAATACACTGTTAATATAGAACCATGGTAACAATGCACTGTTAATATAGAACCATGGTAACAATGCACTGTTAATTTAGAACCATGGTAACAATACACTGTTAATATAGAACCATGGTAACAATGCACTGTTAATATAGAACCATGGTAACAATACACTGTTAATATAGAACCATGGTAACAATACACTGTTAATATAGAACCATGGTAACAATACACTGTTAATTTAGAACCATGGTAACAATACACTGTTAATATAGAACCATGGTAACAATGCACTGTTAATATAGAACCATGGTAACAATACACTGTTAATTTAGAACCATGGTAACAGTACACTGTTAATATAGAACCATGGTAACAATACACTGTTAATATAGAACCATGGTAACAATACACTGTTAATATAGAACCATGGTAACAATACACTGTTAATTTAAAAATATGGTAACAATACACTGTTAATATAGAACCATGGTAACAATACACTGTTAATTTAAAAATATGGTAACAATACACCACTACACTGTTACTTTAAAACCATACACTGTTAATATAGAACCATGGTAACAATACACTGTTAATATAGAACCATGGTAACAATACACTGTTAATCTAGAACCATGGTAACAATGCACTGTTAATATAGAACCATGGTAACAATACACTGTTAATATAGAACCATGGTAACAATACACTGTTAATATAGAACCATGGTAACAATACACTGTTAATATAGAACCATGGTAAC
Organism: Glandiceps talaboti; assembly: GCF_964340395.1. Lineage (NCBI taxonomy): Eukaryota > Metazoa > Hemichordata > Enteropneusta > Spengelidae > Glandiceps > Glandiceps talaboti. The sequence continues at coordinate 9,353,241 of NC_135565.1, forward strand.
AATACACTGTTAATATAGAACCATGGTAACAATGCACTGTTAATATAGAACCATGGTAACAATACACTGTTAATATAGAACCATGGTAACAATACACTGTTAATATAGAACCATGGTAACAATACACTGTTAATCTAGAACCATGGTAACAATGCACTGTTAATATAGAACCATGGTAACAATACACTGTTAATATAGAACCATGGTAACAATACACTGTTAATATAGAACCATGGTAACAATGCACTGTTAATATAGAACCATGGTAACAATACACTGTTAATATAGAACCATGGTAACAGTACACTGTTAATATAGAACCATGGTAACAATACACTGTTAATTTAGAATCATGGTAACAATACACTGTTAATATAGAACCATGGTAACAATACACTGTTAATATAGAACCATGGTAACAATGCACTGTTAATATAGAACCATGGTAACAATACACTGTTAATATAGAACCATGGTAACAGTACACTGTTAATATAGAACCATGGTATAACAATACACTGTTAATTTAGAATCATGGTAACAATACACTGTTAATATAGAACCATGGTAACAATGCACTGTTAATATAGAACCATGGTAACAATGCACTGTTAATATAGAACCATGGTAACAATACACTGTTAATTTAAAAATATGGTAACAATACACTGTTACTTTAAAACCATACACTGTTAATATAGAACCATGGTAAAAATACAATGTTAATTTAAAACCGTGGTAACAATACACTGTTAATTTAAAACCATGGTAACAATACACTGTTAATTTAAAACCGTGGTAACAATACACTGTTAATTTAGAATCATGGTAACAATACACTGTTAATATAGAACCATGGTAACAATGCACTGTTAATATAGAACCATGGTAACAATGCACTGTTAATATAGAACCATGGTAACAATACACTGTTAATTTAAAAATATGGTAACAATACACTGTTACTTTAAAACCATACACTGTTAATATAGAACCATGGTAAAAATACAATGTTAATTTAAAACCGTGGTAACAATACACTGTTAATTTAAAACCATGGTAACAATACACTGTTAATTTAAAACCGTGGTAACAATACACTGTTAATTTAGAATCATGGTAACAATACACTGTTAATATAGAACCATGGTAACAATGCACTGTTAATATAGAACCATGGTAACAATGCACTGTTAATATAGAACCATGGTAACAATACACTGTTAATTTAAAAATATGGTAACAATACACTGTTACTTTAAAACCATACACTGTTAATATAGAACCATGGTAAAAATACAATGTTAATTTAAAACCGTGGTAACAATACACTGTTAATCTAAAACCCTGGTAACAATACACTGTTAATTTAGACTCTTGGTAGCAATACACTGTTAGTTTACAACAATGTAACACCATATTCTACAATGGGATTATATAACTGAGGGTAAGCAGTTATTCATAAACACTTGCGTCCATAATCTCATACACAGTGCTTCAACTATTTCAGTAACAAAGATAGACCATTCATAGAGGTATGTGGATAAAATTGGGTTCACGTTAATAATTTTCTTACAAGTTAACAAGTTTATCAAAAATAATCCAACACTGTTTTAGACACTGAAAATCACGTAGCACCTCTGATAATGCTAAAATGATGTCTATCACAATATTGATCTATTCTGTACAATTTTAAGTGTGTGAGTCATTTAAATCTTTAAATTTAAGTCTTTTGTTTTAAAACAAAGTGAGGAAAAAACTTTTAAAAATACAGATCACTGCTGTACGTCGTACTATCATGTCAGCTGTATGGCAAAACAAACAATTGTTTATTGCCATGGCAACAAGTTGGTGAACCCCTACATTTCTGATTTCAAATCAACCTGGAACTACTTTCATATGGTAACGTTAGGAGATATACAGAGGACCTTAATTTTCAGGGGTGATCAGTCCCCTGAGGTGTATGTTCTAGAAATAAATCGACGCATTGTGTTTAAACTTTAAAACTTTTCACAGAGTGCTAACAACACTATCAAGAATCTCATAAGATTTACTAACACCTCTAGGTAACCTGATGACTGGCCGTGCTCGACCCGGCACACTGCGGTTCTCGGTTGCTATGGCAACACTATTTTTGCTTCCTTCATCCATGTCTGCTGATACTTCATATTCTTTATGTAAATGTCGTGGTTGCCATAGCAACGACGTGTTTATGTCATTTTCACTATTCTCCTCATGTACATGTCCAGAACAGCTCTCTTCCGTGATGTCTATTTCTAGTGTCCTGGGATCTACATCAGTTTTATTGTCATCTTTTTCACCTTTCTCTTCCCGGCAGCATGTCGGCTCTTTACAATCTCCCTTTAGTCCACACTCCAGTATACACTCTTTACTGTGAGATAAATCTCGCTCCTAATGGAGGTAAGAAGTTACAAACTTGAATACATTATTTCTGCTGACTCCCATGATGCAATAGCATGCAATAGCAAAGATACGCTATAAAGGCACAAGATCAACTTGACGTTTTTTTCTGAAATTGTAGTGATGTAAAATCATGAAATGACTCTCCAGAACCCATAGTTTATGAAAATGACGTTATTTCCTGGAATGGTGTTCAGTTACCCTTAAAATTTGCTTGTGAATATTGCTGACTGAATATTGCAGCTGTATGTTTGCTTGAATAACTTACCTGTAAGAACTCTGGCTGTACCGTTGTGGAATGTATACCATGATCATGGAAAAATTTCTTGACTTTCCTTGCAATTTTGGAATAATCCTTAGCATCCCTTATGATGACATGTGCTGTAGCTATGATTGTATCGCCCTCTAGCCTCCAGACATGGAAATCATGCACAGCTGATATCTCTGGAAACTAGATATGTAACAGTAAGAATGTTATAATTGCATATATGTACAAATAATTGCTTTAAAGTATGTATGCATACTTGGTATTTCTACTGTGATGCAAGATCAAAAACATTCTTGCACACCTGTATGCAAATGAGTATGCAAATGAGCACACTGTTGTTCCTTGTACACGAAAACACTTGATTACACAGTATGACAATATGAACATTACAGCAAACATGTCAGTTTGAACTATCAAGTAATTTACAGTGACGGCATCAATAACCGCGACACTCATTTACCAATTTACACAGCTATGTAATATAGCAAGGCATACAGAGAATTTAGTTGGTAATTAGCCCTAGTAATTAGCAAGACACTTTGAAAACAGTTTTTGCTGGAGTCACCGCATGAGTCAAGTTATATTATAAATGCAATTCTACAGTCTGGTAGAAACCATTACATGTAGAGGGGTGTACACAATTGAGTATTCAGTATGTACCTTTATTACCTGCTTTGCCAACATATATTTCAGTAAGCTTTAGTGACAATTCTCATTTTCCAGCATTAAATGAAGAAGGAAATCCATCTACAATTGGGGCATTTATATTCTTTACTTTAATTAAAACCCATGCACCATGAAGCAGCCACCCCTCCAAAATAATTAGTAAGTTCAACAGATTTTTTTATAAACATTGCACAGCAGGACAAGAGTGCTGTCAGATTCAGTTGGCAATTATTAGTTACAAAACAAAGAAGTATCTTGTTAATTATCTGATGAAATCTCAGTGGGGAGCAATTTATCTGGCTGTTTTACTAATTAAAATGGACATATTGATGAAGATTGGATATTTATTTTGGATTTTTAATTTATAAAACAATTTTATCCTGGCTTCCTACTTGAAAAATCAATGTGAAACAACATCGATGAAGTCCTTGTTTGTAACTCAATAAATTGTAAAAGATAATAAACATGTACAAATGTGTGTTATTGTACGTACAATAACAATTATTTTACATATTGTTTAGTATTTTGCAATGTATTGAGTTACAAACACAGACTTGGGTCTATGTTGTTTCATGTTCATTTTTCAAATAGGAAGCCATGATAAAATTGTTTAAAAAATAAAAATTCAAAATAAATATCCAATCCTCATCCATTATGGCCACTTTAATCAATCAATCAATCGATGCAATTTATATAGCGCCAATTCCACTACGACAAGAGTTCAAAGGCGCTGTACAGTCAAAATGTTTTAGAAAACAGGTAAGTCTTTAAGTGTTTTTAAAATGTGCTAATTGTAACTTGTTCGCAAATTTCAATTGGTAGTTCATTCCACAGACGAGGTGCAGCAGAAGAAAACGATCTTCCTCCATAAGATTCCAACTTTAAGTATCCGGGTTATTGATGCTGTCACTGTCATAACATTCTGTACTTCAAAAAACAAAGTCACTTTACTATCTAATGGGTAACCACCCCCCCCCCCCCCACCAGGGGAGGGGGTACAGGTGATGTCAACTAGGGTATTCAACAAACCTTTTTTTTCATTTTGGTTCGAAGGAATCCAACTGATATGTGATGAGGTACCATCTGTAGTAGAATATCTGCTGACTCTCTCACTAAAATATGAAACCATAAAATCCATGAATTACCAATAAAAATATTTTATCCAGGTAAAACAATCTCAAATACAGTCAATAATGCTGTCTCATATTTTTTCATTTTTTGGAAACTTTTTTTACTTATTTTTTGTAAACAGAACATGCTGATCAAAGTAATCAGAGTTTGCCAAGGAGATGAAATGTTGTAATAGTCTTGTAATAATGACACTTTTAATCATTCATCAATTTGGTAGAACTGACTTGCCTTGCTGTCTCAATATGCATTATTCCACTTATCACAAAAACAAAAGATTGTTATAGTTTGGCCACTTGGAGTGCTGTTCACACACAATGTGTGTGCGTGAGGGCCATTGCGGTCCTTTCTAAAAACATAATTTCCAAGTCTTTCGAGGCAAATGTTAGCAGCATTCTCAGCCAGTAAAATTTTTTTTTACAAAATATATTAACTTCGTTGCTGATCAGACACGGAGTGCTTCTTACACATATTTTGTTCTCCATATATGACATAACACTGATTATGCAAATTCCATCCAATCACATTGGGAACCAAGATTTTTTTTTTTTGTGGAAGTTGAATTTTGACTTACATAGAGGTATAGCCATGCAGGAAATGACAATTACCAGTACCATACTAATTGCTGGATCAAAATATAAAACCCACTGGCCAGATCCGTAGGTTATGACTAAGGCACTGACAATAATAGTCAGAGAGCCCATAGTGTCTGTCAGTAAATGAAGAAACACTCCATGCATATTGAGTTGGGCACCAGTTGCTGTAAACAAACAGAAAACAACTTTTATTTTCACTGAGTTTGGGTAACCCTGGGTAACCCCAATAATGGGGAAATGTACAGGTGTATGGGAAAAAGATATTATTTTTGCTAAGTTTGGGTAACTCCTGGCACCAGAGTGGCGTTCCCAATACAATCATACCATACAAATGTACATACACTGATCAGTTGTGTATCAAATGCTGTGCACAAATGGAGAAAGACACCATTGTTTTCATTGAATTTAGGTATGACCCAAGATAACCTTAAGAACTGTGATTGTGTGCACATTGCTGATGGCAAGTTAGACATGACAGGAAACATAATGTAAATAAATTAGGTTCGGTCAGATTGGTAATTTGTTATCATTGTAATCACTTTGATGATGTAACAAGCAACCTATCGGTCAGAATAGCTCCGCTGTTCTTTTTAGTTTTTTATTTTGGTAGCGATGTAATAAAATGGTTAGTGGTTTCATATGTCTCACTATAAAACCAGGGTTCGTACACTTAAACGAAATAAAATTCCAGGACTTTCCAGGGGTTTTTCGTCAGTTTTCCAGGGGTATTCATATTGATTTTGGCCATGTTCCAGGGGTGTTAAAGTATATTTTTTGAATGACATCTAATTGTCTGATGTGGACGAGAAAAAAATTAACAACAGTTCCCATAATATGTCACAAAACATTTTAAAGACAATCGACACTTTGCAAGATGTTGGTTTCAAAACCATATTTGCAGGCTAAGATTAACAGAGAAACCCCTAAGTAGCCGTTTCGTCAAGCTGGTGCATTGATCGTGTAAGATTGAGTCGCAGCATTCGTCAGTCTAATTCAGACATATCCAGAAAAATAAATTAAAAACTAAAGTTTGTCCTCGTTATTGTATGGTTTGATGTTACTAGATTTACAAGTCACCTAAAATAATTTTTTTCTTCAAAATTTAGAATAAAAAAGTCATTTACGTAACGAAATTTCGAGCTATGAATAACTGTATACATTCATCGCTTGCGTCTCGATGTTTATGTACGGATGCCATGAGTTGCCGAACATCGTGATTTCTCAACTCAACTTGACCATTGACGAATGTTACTGTACCGACAACATAAAACAGTAGTTTATTCTTTTAGAACATGTAACACAAATAACCATTTTTCGACGACAAAAAAGTCACAACCGTACTTCCACAACCCGGAAATTCAACTGCACTTCCCTAGGCCCTTGCCCTGGTATTGCCATGCCTGAGCTTGTAGTATGTCGACTCGTGTGCCGAACTTGTAACAATTTCTAATCGTGGTTGATGATGCTTTGATACTCGCTACAATGTTACGATAATATTGTTAACAGACCTACTGTTACCCCCGGCCGGCAGACTTTTACAATATCGTGTCCCTGAAATGACGACTGGGAGATGGCGGTCTGTGGGGCAAAGTGTCTCGTGGAACGACCGTTTGACTCTGGGTTTAATCGGCGTGAATTTTGATTCACCACCGTGGCGAAAGACTTTGAAAATATTTTCGCCATTTCACATTTACGAGATTCAGAATCATATGAATGGGTGGCTCGAGCACAGACATGACGATCGTCAATATTAATCGATCGATTGATCATGATCATTTTCCAGGGTTTTCCAGGGGTAGGGCGCATTTTTCCAGGGTTTTCCAGGGAGGGTTTGAAATTCCAGGGTTTTCCAGGACCGTGCGAACCCTGAAAACACATTTTACACAGAAAGTTGGTAAAATATTGTACTTTTATACCATAGTCACCATTTTATAAAAACATTTACTGTTATGCAAATTACACAAAATCTCAGAAAAATAATGACTGGGAAATGCACACACACACACACACACACACACACACACACACACACACACACACACACACACACACAAAGGATTTTTGAGGTTGGCTATAAATAATTCCAGTGTCTTACAGCTTTAACCCTGGAAAATTTTAATAATGAATCAAATAAACTAGGGATCTAAAATAATTTTCTAACAAATTTACCAAAAACACTGTCCATAAGATTAATTGTCAACAACATTCAACTTGTAGTAGACATAACATCGTCTAATATTTAAATATTAATGTCACTTTCGCTGACAGCGGAGCTAAAAATCATTTAATTTGTAGAAAATGTTTGAAACCCTTTTAAATGTTTACATGTAAGCAATCATGATCATGATTGTGCGTTGTTTGCAACATCGTTTTCAGAAATGCCGTCAGATTAATCACAATCATGATTGGGCAAATCAAACACACCCCAGAGGTTGTAAACAAATGAAAAATGTACATCACTGTTTTCTCAAGGTTTCTGAAGTTGCAAAATTAATTCAAATTTCCCAATATTGGGATAAAGTTTCCTATATCATGCACGAGCCAGGTTATATGGAATATATACACTAAGTCGTTCTATGTCACGACAAAGCGTTAGCACTGGTTCTGCTGTGTTCAAAATATGAGTCAAAATGCTCAAAATTGCCATTACTTTCCCCAATTTTTAAAAAAATATTACTAGCAATGGTATAACGACACATAGTAACAAGGGCCCCTTAGGTCACTCATATTTTCCTTGGCTGAACGAAGAAAATTATCGGGAAATAACATCTACATTTTGAAATCAAACTTACAAACTCTTGGTAGTTGCATAAGTACTTCTGTTTCCTCTATGTCGTTTTCATCCTCAATCTCATCTTCATCATCACTTGATGTACAATCACACCGCGACAAGGCATGACTCTCCTCCCCAGTCTCATCGTCAATAGCTGTGGTGTCAGCAATGTTTGGTAGACTTGATTTGGTTTTGTGAATCAATGGTCCATTTACGTCGTTCACTTTGTCACATGCTAAGGTACCCCTCTTAAACGCCGGTGTATACCCTAAAAAGCACAAAAATATTTTAGATTTTTAATTTATAACACAATTTCATTATGGCTTCCTTCTTGAAATATCAATGTTAAACAACATTGATCAAGTCTGTGTTTGAAATTCAATTGCAAAAAGCTAAAAAAAAATATTTTAAAAAGTTTGCTATTGTAACACAAATTTTACACATTCATCAATCTTTGGTACATTATTGAGTTACAAACAAGGACTTAGCATATGTTGTTTAATTCACATTGATTTTTCAAATAGGAAGCCATGATAAAATTTTTTTTATGAATTTATAAACACCCAGTTCTCATCCATATGGCCTAGCACTAAAAACAATAGTTTCATGGATCATGTGATCATGTTACAAGGTCAGCGTCATCTTGCATAATGTGTCATCTTAATTCAACTCCTATTTATCATGTTTATATATAGATTTGACCTTTAAATTAAGACTTACTTACCAATAAATAACACTATACCAATAACATTAATTAACAAACTTCCTCCGCCAACAGCAGCCACTATTTCGGCGTCTTCAATCTCTTCCACTGAAATCAAACGTTGCAAGGACTCGACAAACAAGGAGAAACATAATGCTATCAAGAAGATTGCATTGACAAGACCACCCAAGATCTCAGCACGAATCCATCCATATGTGTTGATAGAAGATATCTTTTTACTGGATAACTAGAATTGAAATGGAAATATACATATCAGTCACTGATGCAATGATTCACTAAATGAACCAAACACTCAATCAATGATTCATTGCATAAATGAACCAGCTAAGCAATGATGCAATGATTCATTGAATGAACCAAAATAGAATTGAAATGGAAATATACATATCAGTCACTGATGCAATGATTCACTAAATGAACCAAACACTCAATCAATGATTCATTGAATAAATGAACCAGCTAAGCAATGATGCAATGATTCATTGAATGAACCAAACCGTTAATCAATGATGCAATGATGCATTGCATGAACCAAATACAAAACATGTAGTTAATCAATGATGCAATGATTCATTGAATGAACCAACCAGTTAATCAATCATGCAATGATGCCTTGCATGAACCAAATAGTTAGTCAATGATGCAAGGATTCACTGAATCAACCCAGCAGTCAATCAATGATCCAATGATTCATTACTGTGATCAGCTAATATGCAAGTTTAATTCATGTTATACATTTTTACATTCATTCATTTATTGAATGAAGGAATAGATGGATAAATGAATGAATGAATGGATGGATGAATGAATGAATGGATGGATGGATGAATGAATGAATGAATAAATAAATGATTTGGTGAAGGGCAGGAGAAAACACTGCAAGTATGACTGCAAAAAGTTCCCACACCACAACTCATGCGGAATGGGGTTCTACATATATCCAAAACGGCAAATTTCCATAGAAGTGATACTGTGCAATCACTTGTATTTGTGTACAAGAAATGATCACACCCTCATTTGCATACAGGTATGCAATAATATTTTTGGTATTGCATTGCCGTGCAAATACCACTAGTAAGCAATTGCAACGGTGCAAGTAATCACTGCTACATATGCAATAATAAGCTTTCCTTGGAAAGATAATTATTAAATACAAAATGTCATCATCAAGGACGTCAACACTCTGTTTTTTTTTGTCTCAGGACACTGAGATCCTTAGATGTCAACAACAAAATTCTTCACATGTTCTATTTGTCTATCAGTCCTATGGAATAAGTCAATTGTTTAGCAACAGGTTCTGGAAAGGAATGATGTCCACATACAACCAAGTACTATAAGAACAGCTACTCATACTTTATTGACATCTAACAAAACTCCTACAGATCACACACAATTAAAGGTTTGTATAGTGTTTTCTGACATTCCATACATATTGGCCCGAATTTGGTATTGACCTTCAAATGATTGGTCAATTAGGAAGAAATAGGAATTGTTAATAAAGTTTGTAATAATTTGTGGTTTGTAATCTGACACTTATGGTAACCATGGCAACTCCACAAGTATACAGTAATATGAGTGAAAATTATAATCCAATGCCAAAATTGGTGAACTTCAATAAAAAACAGTTTGTTCATAGTTTCCTTCTGACTTTAATTGTCATTTTAAGTCATGTTCAAAGTATAATTATAAATTAAAGTATCACCAACATGTAACATATATACTTACTTTTGAAACTCTTTCAAAATTCTAAACAACTAACAGTTCCTTTATAACGAGTTAAATGGTGAGAAACATAAAAATACAAAAGGATGGCCTGATGGATCTGTACCGTGTACCTGGCATCTATATACTTTAATTCTCTCTTTCATTGTGAGGTTTTTCATGTAGTCTTTTCACTGTAAAAGTGAAAGGAAATCTTTTGGCGTGTAATGAATGTAAAATAAGATATACAAATGTAATGTCCAGAGGCTTTTGTCTCTTGGCATCTATTACATAGTGTGGACAGAAGGTGTTATAGGTAATCATAACAACTATTTAGAAACTATTCACGGATCATGTTGGGAAATGACAATGCCATGTTACAAATGTAGCAGACACACTATATGTAGTTCACGCGCGTTGTGAACAAGTCTGCAGTGTAGCTGACACACTACATGTAGTTCACATGAGTTGTGAACAAGTCTGCAGTGTAGCTGACACACTACATGTAGTTCACATGAGTTGTGAACAAGTCTGCAGTGTAGCCGACACACTACACGGAGTTCACACGAGTTGTAAACAAGTCTGCAGTGTAGCCAATACACTACATGTAGTTCACATGAGTTGTGAACAAGTCTGCAGTGTAGCAGACACACTACACGTAGTTTACGCGAGTTGTGAACAAGTCTGCAGTGTAGCCGACACACTACACGGAGTTCACACGAGTTGTAAACAAGTCTGCAGTGTAGCAGACACACTACATGTAGTTCACGCCAGTTGTGAACAAGTCTGCAGTGTAGCAGACACACTACACGTAGTTCACATGAGTTGTGCACAAGTCTGCAGTGTAGCAGACACACTACACATAGTTCACCCGAGTTGTAAACAAGTCTGCAGTATAGCTGACACACCATACACGAGTTGTGGATGAATTCAGATTTCACAAAATATCAACTTTGCAAGTGCAGATTTCTAAAAGTTTAAATTTCAATGTTGACACTTCCACAACATGAAATTCACACTTCTGGGAAAAAGCCATGGTGTTAAAGGGCAATATGCCACTCCCGAAAATTAAGGTACTTACATAAACGTTGGGTTCTGGAAAGCCATTTCATGATTTCACATATTTTTATAATTTTTACACTCAACAATATTGTTCATAACAAACAACATGACTGCGTAAGAACTAAATACCAAACATGTGTATCCATAAGAAACTACCAGTTTGGTATTCTGGGAGACGATTCCTTGCAAATTCTAGTTGTTACAAACATTGAGTGTAAAAATAGCGTAATGTTTCATTCACTTTCACTCACTGATATATCAATTTTATGAATATACAACCAGTGACAGACAAGCATTTACAAGGAAAGCATGTGTCTCAAAACATGGAAAATAAATAAATAAATAAATTTGATTAATCACGCTTGGCACTGCATGTTGGAACTAAGGAGACTAGTAGTTACATTTCTATAGTTTGATATTAACAGATTTATGGCCTCTTTATGTGTACACAGGGGTGAACAAATCATTTTGTGAACTGGTGGTCCCCGGACCAGTGCCTTAAAAATTCCAGTGGTCCTGCTGAATGAATTAGTGGTCCCATGTGAAACATTAAATGTGACACATTAAATCTTACCTATGAATCTGTATATTCAGGTGACTTTTTAAAATAATTAGTAAAAGTAAAGTACTGGTCCGACGGACCAGACAAGGTAAAATTTGTGTGGTCCACCCAATAAAATCGCTAGTCCCGGACCCAGGACCAGTGGATTTGTTCACCCCTGGTACATGTCATGGCTTCATACTAAGTTTAGGGGAAAAGTGATATTTATGATTCATATTTCCTTGAAGACCACATGTGAAGACTTATTTGGGTACAAGTGACTCATAAGCCAACTACTTGACTGGGATTTCACATTAATTACTTCTTGTATATTGCAAAGATGTATGTATGTACTTTTGTATGTAAAACTGTGTCACTATAATAAAATAACATCTATCTATCCATCTATCTGTACATGAAAAGCCAGGGGAACTTCAAATTTGTTTGTGAATTGCAAGCTACCGAGTAAAGAGATCAATAAAACTGTTCTTATGAATTGATGAATACTAGTCTCTGTACTTCCAACATGCTGTGCAAAGTGTTATCAATCAAATGGGCCATTCCAGACTGCAAACAGGAAATTGAGAATACAGCGCCCTCACTCGAATTGGGGGTATCACTATCATCACCTCATTGTACTGTTTCTTAAGAGCTGTGTCCCTTGGTATTCTGTAGAATTGTAAATCAGGGATGTTATTTGTATTGTTCAGACATTGAGGAAAGCAGCAGTGCTCTATGATTAACCGAGTAACCTATACCATGTATACCCCCAAGGTACACACAGACAGGAAGTAGAGCGCCACCATGTCAAATTTTGGAAAGGCCTATTCATTTGTTTACTTTCCATGTTTGTAACAAGTTCCATTATTTGTAAATGTTTGTTTGTCACTGTAGCTGCTAGACCGCAGGCTTTCTTCTCAACACTCTGTTTCTGAAAGGTGGAATACAATCGAGGCTGTTTGGGCTGTCCTCGCCCTCACTAGGGACCTTCAGTCACCTTGACAGTGAGCAGAAAAGCCTGAGGGGTCTAGCAGCAAGGACTCGTCTGTCACTTGATATACATGACGTAACTTACCACTGCAGCAATCAGTGCGATAACTAGAGCAATTCCATCAGAAAGTTTATGAAAGGAGTCTGTTACTAATGCCATGGAGTTAGTCATATAACCAATTATCACTTCTACGACGAAGAACAGGATAATTAATACAAGCATCAGCGCAATCCGCTGCGTCTTTCCGCAGCATCCTGTACCCGTCATTGTTGATTCTAGTTCTAACCGTGTACTATCTACCTACACTTGATAAGAATGTAACTGTCTCTGATCCTGGTAGAATATTTTAGTCACGGTTATTTCATATGTTACAAAACCAAGGGTCTTGGGTCTTGGTGAAATTACAGTCACACTTAAAAATGGAAGACAGGTCTGCTCTGGTAGAAAATGGAACAGTGTCTTATTCTGGTAGAAAATGGAACAGTTTCTTATCCTGGTAGAAAATGGAAGTGTCTTATCCTGGTAGAATCGTTGCAGTTATAGCTTCACTTCTGGAGAAACAAAATGTCTCTTGATGATAAACAGATAGTCTCTCACTCTGATATACTGATCACCATTACTTCACTTTTTCACAAAAATACAAAATATTGCTGGAGAATAAACAATGAGTTTCTGTTTTCGGTAAAATACTCGGTTAATTTCCTCGATGTGCATGGAAAGTCTGTTTTCCTTGTAGAATACTTTGGTTGACTTCCTTTGACAACAATAGAAGAACGTCACCACTCCCTCCGTCACCTCAGCCCTGAATGCCATACAAGTATGCCAATATCAATAGACATGATTTACATATCAATGCACACAATTTGCATATTGACATTCATTATTTGCATATCTGTGTCATGATGTACTTGTACGATTTCAACCCTGGAAAAAGAATATAAAAGTCATGAAGTTACTTAGAGCATAAGCATTTTAATCTGGAATTTTAAAAAAGCAGTGACAACATCTTTGAGAACGATTCATGATTGTATGAGTAGCTACATTTTATGTTTAATATGGACCCAATGTAAAAACAAGTCATTTCACATACTTCCTTGATTGTAATGATTCAATTCAAAAGAGGACATGAAAGTTCACTCGTAAAGCTAAGCTGTATCTTGACCTGTTTTCACACCTCACTGCATTTTTACAATTTCTTATAAAAGTGAATGACCACCTGGCCTATATTCAAAGACAAATGCTTATGTATACTATTCAAGTACGGAATACGCTACCACATAAGTACACAACACATACAACCTACATTTATTTCTACATGGGAGAATATTGGTACTTAATATCTGCCTTACAACACTATACCAGAACCCCATGACATGCAAGTACATGCGTGGAATACTTGAGGTATTTGCACAAGTGCTTACACTGTGTTTTCTACAGGCCATACACGAGTGTAGCAAGGGAAAGTGCAGCAATGAGAAAGCAAAAAGCAGTTTCTATATGAAGTGCAAGTACATGTGTGGCATATACTTATACTTGGGGGTATTTGCTCGAGTGCTTGCAACTTGTTTTACACAAGTGTACTGAGAGAAAGTGCAAACACAGTTTCTATTATACATTGTAGTAAGAAAATTATTGATAACTAACGAGTTCACAATCTTTGGTGGGATTCACTGCTGCAGCCATTGATATGCAAAGTTTGGGAATCTTGCATACTGGTACTTATGCATCTAACAGATGACAGCTAGAGGGTGTTAAGAAAAGAGAGAAATTTGAGAACAATAGACATCCTATTTGTCTTAAAAAATACAACTCTGCAAGATATTTACTTTATGCTTTTGAAAAAGGAGCACTCTTTCAACCAGATGGAATACATATTATAGAATTCTCCAATTGCTAATGATATGCTTTTATATCCTTATATGATTTACACTATATATATCATACATCTGTGTTCCTTTGACTTTAGAAATTTTCTTGACTATTTTTGAGATTATACTTTGCGAAAGCTTCCAGTACAGATCTTATGTAATGGGTTATTGTGCATGAACTATGCTTGCCCTTTGAAAGCAAGCCAAGTTCATGAACAATGCTCTTGGGGATTAGTGTATGTAAACAGCATTCAATTTGCACCTTTGTGGTGTCCACAGAGCATCTCATTAACTGTGCATCAAGTTAACAATGCATCAGCATCTCATTATAAACATAGCATCTATTGGCATCTCAATAGCAGAGTACATGATTATTACTAAGTCACAATGGATGTATGCATAAAGTGCTGTTTATTTTGTATCAGAGATGCAAGCATTGTTCGATGCTGATGCTTTGATGATGCAACAACAACAGCCATCAATGCATTGATAGCACCCCAACTGTGCAAGAATGATCCGTTTGTGATGTGTGTACTCAGGTGATGTTTTATGTGGGCTGAACTTAGTTGAACAAAAGATATAGAATATATACTCTGGTCTTTGTCATGATAATATGCGTCTATGTCATAACAACACATCATTGGTTGTGCTGTGTTCGAAATATGAGTCAAACACTAAAAATTGCCATTACTTTCCCCTATTTTTAAAAAAATTACTGCCACTGGTACAATTATAGTATTCCCCGATATTTTTCTTCATTCAGCCAGAAAATACTCATGGTCTTAGGGTTGCCACTACAACAAGTCGAGCCACTGTAGTGACAAGGGCCCCTTAGGTCACTCATATTTTCCTTGGCTGAATGAAGAAAAATTTGGGGGATAATATTTAATTGCACACAGGGCCAGTGTGCATTGTATACTTGATAAATAATATTACTACACACACATATATATATTGTATTGCCAGGTAATATTATTGCTGTTGCCAGGTAACAAAACATATGACTCAGGAACAATACCAAAGGTGCTTGATAGCAGGTGTGTTAGATCTCACCACGAGTTAGTGGTCTGAGGTTAGATCCAGAGGTCAAATACTCACTGGATTACTCAGCTACATAGATTCAAAGGAATGTGTGATATTGGTTTAGGCAATTGTTTAAAGGTATGACTGCCTGGGCCTGGGACCCTATTTTGCATATGGCTGACTGTATGTTTGGAGGGGGAGAACTTGTGCATGTACATTATCATCAAGAGCCATGTCAAGTCCAGTCTGTGATTGCCTCTGTCACATGACTATTTCAATTGATATCAAACAGACAAGAGATAAGGTGAATTCTTATCTAAATTGACATTGTGTCTGTGGTTCTATGCAAACAGTGCTGATGTAAGTCAGCTGATACATTATAACAACTCTTGCCCAACTTCTTTAGTGTTTCCTAAACAATGGTTCAAATACTGCAGCCAAGATAACACTGAAATTGTCCAGTCATGACACTCAAATGGTTAGAATGTCTGGCTTGGAATATTTGCAGGTTGCAGATTCGAGACTAGACGCTCTTACAGCCTCAGGAGTTTTGGTAACAGAAATGGCTGTTTTTTTATGTATTGACAACTACTGTATAATTGTATTTGAATATCCTTGCACCCACTGCTTGTACTATGCACTCTCATCGATTACATAGTGCTATAACCAGTTGTTGATATGTTTACTGCGATGCTCTGTGTTCTTGAAACTGTCACAATAACATGAAGCATAACAGTTACACGTCAACAAATGGTTACCCCTATGTAAATAATGATGGTACACAGTACAAGGATATTTGAGTCCCATTATTCGGTAGATATCCATACATTATCTAAACAATTGTCTAACTGTAGAGCCATGGCAATGGACAATACATCGTTTCAGGAATTTTCAAAATACACACAATAACAAATAAAAAATGGACTTCAAAAACAAGTGACTATAAGATGATATGAATCACATCAAGTGACTGTAGAACACTGATAATACTGATGTTATTTTGACAAATAATATACAGTTTTTTTGAAAAGATTGGTGAACCCCCACTAACAGAAAGGGAACAAGGGGTAAACGTTCTGCATATATATAGTTTTCTATACAAGCCATGATCTACTTGGAAACCTCAGTAAAATTACTGGCAAACCCTGGTACATTTTACCTGCTCTGCCCTTTAGCAAAAACAGTTATAGAGCTTCTCAGTTTTGTACATGTACTATATATAAATCATTCCGGATGAAAAACCTTTCTGCATGCAATTTCTGAAAGCAATATCCGTAATACCATATAAGTTTGATATTGACTGTCAACCGACCACTTTAGGCATTAACACGCACTCAACGTATTACGTGGACGACGATGACGATCTGACTTTTAGAGGCTGTTTAATATAGTCTGTGTTCAAACTTGTACAGTTATTCTCTGACCGTAATGTAAAGCAAACGTATAACTTAGGACAATTCTTGAGACATACAGGAAATTTAAGAATCATGTAAGGTGTTATTTGCAATATATATATTTTTTTTTTCATTCTCCATATATTTTCCTGTGTACAGTCATGTAAATTTTTCTTGTTTTTTGTATGTTACTGATGAGTAGTAATGCTCAAGCTGAATAAATAATAATAAAAAAATAGTATCAGAATTTACATATTACCTATATAATACAATTTTAAAACATTAGCAAAAGCTTTAAGTATTTCTAAGTTTTAAAATCCAACTACTTAGATGCCAACAATGATAATTTGCAGAGAGTTTAAAGGTTCATATTATATTAGATTAGATTAGATTAGATTAGAATTAACCCTGGGTGAGAAAAAAGAAATTGTCTGGCATACCAGTTATGTAAAACTTTGTCCCTGAATAAAAAGACATATCCTATTTCATTTCTATACCTTTACTGATAAGGTACTTCAAAGTCCAAGAGCATAGGATTCAATTGTTATCATTAACATTAGAGATATACATATATTATTCTGATAACTGGACTGACTTGGGTTTACTTTAGATATAGACACAAAGTGAAACTATTGTTAGAAACTGTTGTTACAACATGTCGATACAACATATTGATACAACAGTGATAAACACTTGTGTAGGTTGTCTTAGTTAAACTATTGTCTCAGAAGGGCAGCCCTCTGAAAACTAGTTCCATAAACTTGTCAATTGCAGTGTCCTGTTTTGGGACTGCCAATGTTTACTATCTTAAGAACATGATTAAATGCACACAACAGAGGACCCATTATCACCCACTAAAAAGGGCCACTTGTGTAATCTACCACTTTGAACAATAATAGTTTTAGCTTGTGTCTATCATAATAAAATAAAGCTTGATACTACCAGAGTGATAATTACTTTACACCCGATTTGGTCGCACTAGTTTGTTTATTGTTTGCTGATGGTGTTGCCTTATTTTCAGACAGCATTGTAGTTTGGATCTTCAGAGATTGTTAAAGTATAAAATGTGTGTATATGTATCTCACACAAAAGTTGTCGTCTTTAAAATCAGGAGACGATATATTTTCACAGAAGGAGAAGTGGGTTTTTAATGGCAAAATGCTTGAAGTGGTCTCTTACCAGAAATACTTTGAAATTTTACTGTCATGTACACTGAAGTGGGTGTAGAGCCACTAAATTCCTTGCACAGCAGGACAGAAAAAAGTGTTTTGCTACAATAAAGAAATTGGGGAAAATCAAGCCACTACCTTATAACATTTTTTTTTCCAAAATGTTTGATTCTATGCTCTTATCTATTTTAATTTACGGTTCTGAGGTTTGGGGATTCCAATCCTTTGTATTGCTCAAACGAATTCAGTACCTAAGTTGCATGTAGAATGTTTTTAGGATTTTCAACAGTGTACCAAATGGTGCCATTCTAAGAGAATGTGGCAGATACCTTATTTTCTCACTTACTGCAAAAAAAAAAGTGTATTAAATAGTGGGTTAGACTACAGGTACCCCAGAAAGTGTTATGACATGATATACCGCTACTAAATACTGAAAATTCAAATGTAAATTCTAGATGTATTCGGGTGACTGACATTAAAGTGGCCATATGGATGAGAATCTGGTATTTATTTTGGATTTTTATTTGATAAAACAGCTTCACTATGTTTTTCTACTTGAAAAAATAATGTGAAATAACATATACCAAGTCCAAATAAACTGCAAAACATTTAACAATGTATAGTATAAAATGTACGTACAATAACAAACATTTTATAAATTGTTTAATATTTTGCCGTTTATTGAGTTATGAACATAGACTTGGTATATGTTATTTCACATTATTTTTTCAATTAGAAAAACATAGTGAAGCTGTTTAATCAAATAAAAATCCAAAATAAATACCAAATTCTCATCCATATGGCCACTTTAAAAGTTGACTGTTCCTGTGTAACTTGCCAAATGTCTGGCAATACAGGAAACAGATGATGTACAAAATTTTGTGGATGTTTTTGTTAATATATTTAAATCATATTGATTAACTTTACAGTATGGTGTACTAAAATTTCAGTATTAGATAAATTAGATACATATAGAAATTTTAAGTCCTTGTTTCAACCAGAAAAATATGTGACAACGGTAAGAATTGCTAGTCATAGGACAATGCTAGCACGTTTTAGATGTTCGTTTCATTGTTTGTATATAGAGACAGGAAGAAGACAGTGTATTGATAGAGTTGAATGTATTTGAGTACTTTTCGATTCAAATGAAATCAAGGACGATTTCCTATTGAAATGTGACTTTTTTGTAAACCTTAGGTCAAAATACATCCTGCAATATTTTTATGAGCTGCCATCCTTTGAAAACTTTACTGAACTGTTATCATCTGATCAATCACCTGAATTACAGAGACTTGCAGCCTTTATTTATCACGCTTTAAAAATCAGGTCAGATGAAAATAATTGAATAGAACTTGGCCTTCGACTAAAAATACAATGGAAGCTGGACTACTGCAGGACCCTGCATCAATTGGATCAAGTCAATTGGATCCCCACCAAACCCTGTCTCAACACAACTCAACACAGCAACCAACTACTGTTATAAGCAACATGTTTTACACATACATTTTGTTATTACTAGCAAAATGGAGGCAATTATTAGTCAGATCGTAGTATCGACACAGCAAAGAGCGACCCCGCATGCAATGTGCTGGCGAGTCAGTGTTGTAATGTTGATCTGCTTCTGAGTACGGTAATCATGCAACTGAAGCCAGATTCGTAACATATACACGTTACATCCAATCAATTTGAACTGATATTCCGTGACTTTGTCAACCAAGTAATGAAATCAAAAAGTTAAAATTGATCAAAGTTGTTTACGTAAAGTTATATTGAGCAAGGGTCCAATATTGATTTGGGTCTAATTGACGCAGGGTCAAATTGACTTGGGTCCGATTAAATTGACACGGGTCAATTGACCAGAAAGGGCAATAAAGTGACTACATGTACACTTTCTCCCGCATGTCAAGGAAGCAATATCTAACCTACTGCACTCTATATAACCTATAACAATTAGGCCTTGCCCTTTCACTTTTAATATGCTAAAATCTCATCAGAGCCTATTCAGCACATAACGATGTTACATGTTATATAATGTCGATTCACTGTTTGATGAAGAAGTGAATTTATCTGAAATTGGTTGATATCTTTGGTTTGGTAGGTATGGTCCGATTGTAACAACGACACGATTTATCGGAAGATTATTAAATTTGGGAACTAGGAAGCGACGGAAGGTAAAATCTTCGAAATGTTTGCCAAGTACAACGGCCGGTTGAAAGTTCATGTTTATGTACCGTTATGGCAGCTTTTCGTGTTTTCTTTCGCAGTGAGTGAACCTGCGCGATCACAGAAACAAGTGTAATTTTACCCCTATCATATATAGTTGGCTAAATACGTCAATATTAAAGATATCATCGACATTTTATTGTATTCTCATAGAAACGTTCTGAGACATAACTTGGGAAAAAAATGCTGCGGTACGCCCAACCACACCCCAAATTTGAAGTTCGTACCCCAAGTACACTACATTGTGTATGCAACAGATGTGTTTGTGAGACCGTCGTACAGGTCAGGTCGGAGACCATTCATATCGATTGTAACATAACAAACAAGCCTGTCTACATATACAGCGCTTACGAGTTACGGAGAGAGATTGAACGGAATATGTAACTGTAAGCGCCGTAAACAGTCTATGTACAACGTAAAAGCTTACATTGCCCTTGGACTACTTTAACTGACATCAGTATTTAATTACTCCAGGCATTGCCAAAGGCCCCAGAGTCGCTAGAAAGTAATTAACATCATTACTGTACATGATGTAAGTTAATATGGGATTGGGTTACGTACAACACATACACAACTATTTGTGCGATTACAAACACAAATATTATAAGAGAGAACATCACACTTACCACAACTAAAACAATCCCAAAATGTATCTGCTTATGTGCTACTCAGCTCCGTGCAGTGGGAGGTGAAAATACCCAGCCTAGCCTAGCTCGCCGAGCTCGCCACGCCGACGTTGATGAGAAATTCGCTGACAGTGTGGGGTCATTGAACGTTAGAGGCACCTTAACTGGCTTTTAATTTTGACTATGACGTCATTTGTTCAAGCATAAGGGGGGGTTGGCAAGCTCACAGAATCTGCTTATCCGGGGACCGCGACCTTGATCAGTGCAACGTCACAGGTAGACTGCCACCAGTTTCCTAAAATGTTTTGAGTTTAATTTTGTTAAAGGAAAATGTCCACAACTTTTCCCCCTCGGTTAAGGACCGTTCATATTCATGGCGGGGGGTTGGGGGGGGGGGGGGGGGTTGGTGAGTAAATGAGGGAACTTAATTAATTTTAATTAGAGAGTGTCCACATTTTACTTCCAGGGGACCCCGGAGGATTTCCCTTATTCCTTGTGTATTTTTTTCATCCCCCCCTACAAAAAATTGATGCCCCCCCCCCTGCAAGTCCTTGATTTTTTCCATGCCCCCCTCCCATAGACTTACACACATACACAACACACCATACACAATGTATGTATGTATGTATGTATGTATGTATGTATGTATGTATGTATGTATGTATGTATGTATGTATGTATGTATGTATGTATGTATGTACATTTGTATGTATGTATGTATGTATGTATGTATGTATGTATGTATGTATGTATGTGTGTGTGTGTGTGTGTGCGTGCGTGCGTGCGTGCGTGCGTGCATGCATGCATGCATGCATGCATGTATGCATGTATGTATGTATGTATGTATCTCTGTCTGTCTGTCTGTCTGTCTGTCTGTCTGCATGTGTGTATGTATGTATGTATGTATGTATGTATGTATGTATGTATGTATGTATGTATGTATCTCTGTCTGTCTGTCTGTCTGTCTGTCTGTCTGTCTGTCTGTCTGCATGTATGTGTGTATGTATGTATGTGTGTGTATGTATGTATGTATGTACATGTATGTATGTATGTATGTATGTATACAATTGCATAACACATACACATACACATACAAACGCACACACACACACACACACACACACACACACAAACAAACAAACACAGCTTCAGCGTCAGGCAGTAGCCTTTGAACCTTTGAACCTTCAATTGTGCTAAAAAAAAATAATTACTCATAGATAACTTATAAAGTTTCTGTGTATAAACTTTTACAGGGTAAATCATTATACTGAAAAAAGAGAGAAGTTAACCATTTCATGCATAGTGACAAGAACACCATATTTCCATTGGGCAATGTGGGTATACTTAATTTAAATACTTCACAATTACAACTGACGTATTGAAAACAATTTTAGTTCCAATGCCGATTTGTGTTGCTCAGCTTGTCAACAATGCAGGTATAAATGTGAACATTTTTATTGTTGGAAGGAATAGTCAAAAACGGAAATAATTTAACTATCAACATTTTTGCTTGTTATACTTTGACTGATATATAATATGAGTTTAACTTCTATTTCCAGTATAAGGTGATTTCACAAACACAAACTAAACTGTAGATGACTTCCAACCCCGTGCCAACATAAAAAAAAAAACCTGTATGCTTCAAACAATTACATGACGAAATTAATTTCTATATGTCGTTTTGCAGAGAAATATATTGACGGCATATGTGTCGTCAAAAACTACATTGAATATCTGAAAAATCTGGAGAGAGTACAAAACATCAGATCCAAACATCGGGAAGAGCAACAGAAAAAAAAGAGAAAACAAGAAATATAATGACTATGACTGGTTGAAGTTGTTCTTGAGTGGAACTCTTGAAAAACTGAATGTGGAAGATTTAGATAAAAATTTACTATTTATTATTTATTTATTTAAAAACTATTTACGCTTTCTTTTTACACCGAGGTAGCATTCATGTTCATACCGGGTACCCCAAGTATCACTCCACTGACAAAGACTGTCGAGGTCTTTTTGTAATATAAATTATAGTAACAGACAATCTGAAATGCTCTTAATATTACGCACACATTTGTCATCGTCGGCGAAAAGTGACACGTGCTGCTGTCACTTATACATATCAGGGAGGTCGTTACCATTATGTTTTTACATAGCATCTATCGTAGTGGTGTGATCACTACAGTATATTCATCATGGTTTACATCATATATAAACGTGTCGATGTCGCACTTGTGAACGTTCGTTTAGGGGAAGGGGAAGGCATTGTCTTAAAAGAATGAAGTCCATTTATTGAGCTTGTTGTGTGACACTGTGCGATCGTCCTTGAAGCGAAAAATGGTATAATTGGGTATTGAATAGGAGAAAGAAAAACAACAGAAAAATAATTATTTTTACAAAACCAAATCAAATTAATCACCGTCATACTCGCTGCGCCCTGCTGAGCTCTGACTAACTGTAAATGATTGCTAAAGTAACTTTAATAAGTTAAAGGACCAGGTTTTTGTACGTGAAGCCTTCATTCTCTGTTTCTTATCATAACCAAACAATACAGACAACAGATGATCCAAACGACCCAATCAATACGAGCCTTCAATTACGTTGTACACTCAAGAGCCCACAAAGGACGTACAGGGCGGTATTTAAAAGAACCCCTAGTTGATGCATAGTTCTTTCAAGGCGAATGGACATATGTTTCGAAAATTACGTAACAACAATATAATACGGGACATTTACTGGTATCTGAATATTTTATTAATGTTATAAAAAATACCTTACAATTTTTATATCAAACCAAATGTGTAAACAGAACAAAAAAAATAACAAGATGTAAATGGTGAATTACATGATGGTAGGAGAATGGCAATCAAGGTCTCGGTTTTACTACATTGTAGTATACTGAGATAGATCCAAACTGAAATTACTTTGAATGGATACTGTTTCAATCATACGCTCAGTAGGATGACCATTTAGCTAGTTTTTGCTTTTGTCAAGTAGTCACTTGTTATCACAGGAGGCTCTGGCTTAGCTTAGCTGTTATCACAGGGGGCTCTGGCTCTGGCTTCGCCCCCTCCTCCCATCCCCTCCCCGTGATACTATCTTGATCACAGAATGTCCATATCTGTTGGGTACTATCTTCTACCTGTGTAATTTATCTTCTTCGACGTCTTAGTTTAAGTCTATATGTAAGCCAAAACCTAAACTGCCATTGTAGTAACTTACAACTAATGTCTACACTTTTTTTAGGGGGAGGGGGGGGGGCACTAGAGTAGTTAGTTTGGAGTATTAAATGAAAAACAAATTATACTACTGCATGACTTTGATCATGTAGAATTCGTTTCCAATTTACATTTCCAAAAAATACCACCAATGGCATTGTAGCACAACTGTACAGTTTTTACAAATGTTTATCCGCATATGCTAGTCCATGCTAACAATATGTTCATTTGCTGAATGACTATCCAGTTGCCTATCCAACCATATTGCTCATTTGGCTGTTGCTATGGGCGTGGTCATGTTAATTATAATAACTAACAATCTGAAATGCTCTTTTAATATTACGCACACATTTGTCATCGTCAGCGAAAAGTGACACTGTGCTGCTGTCACTTACACATATCAGGGAGGTCGTTACCATATGTTTTTACATTGCATCTATCGTAGTGGTGTGATCACTACAGTTCATCATGGTTTACATCTTATATAAACGTGTCGATGTCGCACTTGTGAACGTTCGTTTAGGGGAAGGGGAAGGCATTGTCTTAAAAGAACGAAGTCCATTTATTGAGCTTGTGCGACACTGTCCTTGAATAATTGGGTATTGAATAGGAGAAAGAAAAACAACAGAAAAATAATTGTTTTACAAAACTAAATCAAATTAATCATCACCATCATACTCGCTGCGTCCTGAGCCCTGGCTAAATTATTGCTTTAAGTTAAAGGATCAGGTTTTTGTACGTGAAGCCTTCAGAAGGGTCCAACTGATGGATAATATACATAACTACATTCTCTGTTTCTTATCATAATCAAACAATACAGAGAACAGATGATCCAAACAACCTAATCAATACGAGCCTTCAATTACGTTGTACACTCAAGAACCCACAAAGGACGTCCATGGCGATATCCTACAGATTATTTAAAGGACCCCCTAGTTGATGCATAATTCTTTCAAGGCGAATGGACATATGTCTGAAAATTACGTAACAACAATATAATACGGGACATTTACTGTTATCTGAATATTTTATTAATGTTATAAAAAATACCTTACAATTTTTATATCAAACCAAATGTGTAAACAGAACAAAACAAAAACTAACAAGATGTAAATGTTGAATTACATGATGGTAGGAGAATGGCAATCAAGGTCTCTGTATAGATCCAAAATGAAATTACTTTGAATGGACATTGTTTCAATCATACGCTCAACAGGGTGGCCATTTAGCTAGTTTTTGCTTTTGTCAAGTAGTCATTTGCTATCACAGGGGGCTCTAGTCTATCTGCTAGACCTCGGATGTTCGTCCGATAGAATACGACACACGCCCGAACATCGCTATCGAGGATGGAACATCCGAGCAAGCCCTCACTGCGAACTTCGTTCGCTTATAGTATCGAAAGAAAGCCCGAACGTCTAGCAAGTGGTGAGACAGTGTGTACTTTATCTTAATCTAGTCTAGCAAGGGTGAGATGTATACAATAGACACCGGTGGAAAGATAAACAACAGGGCGGAGCCGCGTTGTTTATCTTTCCACCGGTGTCTATTGTACTTATGCCCGACAACTTCACAGGATAGCAGGATTAGTCCATCTCACCCTTGCTAGACTAGATTAAGATAAAGTACACACTGTCTCACCCCTTGCCAGGCGAGATGATGATAATACTGAGATAAAAGTGTATACATTCGGATGGGGACACACACAGCATGCAGTGTTTACGGCGAAACAAATAAGCCATACAATATTCACAAGCCCTGATAGGGCTGAACAACGAGACGTGTCTTATATTATATTATAGTGTAGTGTAGCTCGTATGAAGATAAAATTCGTGTAAAATTCGTTTTTTAAATGTTTACCGTTTCATTTGAATGGTAATGTGCCCTAGGCTTCATCCTTAAACCCTTACTGTGCAGTCACTACTCCATTCATGGTACAGTAGTATGACTTATTTTTAATACTACTCGCCACAACTATTTTTCTCCGTAATTAATTTTGGCAAACTATTTTGGTCCGGGCCTTACATTTCATTCTTGAGACCATGGACGCTTCCCCTATACTTCCATGTGCAGGCATATGGTTTCTGACTTTGCTGAACTGGTTTTACTTGAACTACAAAGGTCAACCCAATTCACACCTTCTATAAAATCCCCCTTTGTCTTACACTATCCAATACTGATAAGACTTCAGTAGCAGCTCAGACAAGGAGTTGGTTATAACCCGCTACACAAACTAGCGCCTGTAGAGGACTGCTAATCCCTACATGTCAAACAATGTGTCAACATTATGACAGATAAAGGGTATAAAATGACGTTTTGATCCGTCTACTACTAGTAGACTTTGATCAAACAATGTAGAACGTTTCCAATTTGCATTTCCAAAAAAATACCGCCAATGGTAATGTAGCACAACTGTAGTTTTTAAAAAATGTTTATCCATATGCTAGTCCATACTAACAATAGGTGTTCATTTGCTGAATCCAGTTGCCTATCCAACCATGTTGCCATCTTTGTGATATACGCATTCATTTAGGTGTTGCTATGGGCGTGGTCATGTTGCCAGATATATTTGCATACATTTATTGAAGGTTTATTCATTTATCTTTCAATTCATGTTATCTTTGCAATATACCTGATTATTTGGTTGTTGCAATGGGCGTGGTCTTGTTGCTAGGCAAATTTACATACATTTTTTTGAATGTTTGTTCAATTGTCTATCCGTTATCTTTGTGAAATACACGACCGTTTGGCTGTTGCTATGGGCGTGGTCATGGTTGCTAGGGATATTTGCATACATTTTTTGAATGTTTACTCATTTGCCTACCCGATGATGTTATTTGAGCAAAATATACTGCCATTCGGTTGTTGCTAAGGGTGTGGTCATGGTTGCTAGGGCCAATTGTTTCAAAATATTGTGAAGAAAATCTGCAGAATAACACTTCTAGAAAATCTCACCAAGTTTCAGTCTCATTGACCAAGTACTTTTTGAGATATAAATTTTTGACCAAAAATCACATTTTTACACCTAATTTGCATATTACTGATGAGATCATTAAATGTTTAATATTTCTTCATCTATACACCCACAGATACATCCCTGTTAAATTTCAGCCCAATCTGCTAAGTAGTTTTGGAATTATAGGTTTTTGACCAAAAAGACACATGTTTAGCCCTAATTTGCATATTACTAAGGGAATCAACATGTCATGAACAAATCTTAATCTACTCACATCTAAGAATGTTCCCATCAAATTTCATGTCAATCTGCCCAGTAGTTTTGGAGTTTGTTTTTTGACCAAAAATCACATTTTTAATCCAAAACCCACATCTCTAATGCAATCATTTTCATTTGAACAATTTCCCAACAAGACACCAGAAGTTACATATCAAAGCAATTGGTCAAGCAGTTTTTTACTTTAAGTTGTTTACACACACACACACACACACACACACACACACACACACACACACACACACCATGCTAATATTTTCATATTTCTTCAACTTTTATTAAAAATATCGGTACTACTAGTCTGTAAGGTCCAGTCACACTACCCCACATAATACATAAGCGGAAACAACGATGGTGCTTTCAGGGTACGGTACTACTTGTATACATAATACATAGTATACAATAATTTTTGGACATAAAAATAACACATGCATACACTGCACAAACAGAATGGTGGGCAGATTACACCTTTCTTAAAATTTATTTTCTAAACTAGATAAATTGTTGAATGCTATGTACAATATTTATGTAATAGGCAGTATGTATGTGAAATTGAGGTAAATTTATGACATATTTAACTGTCTGGGTATTCATCACATTAGATAAGTGTAACTCACTTGAAATGACCAATGACTTTCTTTGTCTGTCTGTCTGTCTGTCTGTCTGTCTGTCTGTCTGTCGTTTTGGCTGCTTCTTTGTCTGTCTGTCTAACAGTCTCACAGTCTGTCTGTTTTGGCTGTCTGTCTGTCTGTCTGTCTGTCTGTCTATCTGACAGTCTGTTTGGCTGTCTGTCTCTGTCTGTCTGTCTACCAGATAGGCTGTTTGGCCGTCTAGCTGACAGTCTGTCTTTTACCAGGACAACATTTAAAAAACACAGCTACAAATACTCATTGTAAAAACCACTGGCCTCTTTGCAGTAATGGCACAAAAAACACCGCAATTTTTCATTGCCTCAACACAAAAATAATACTTTTGCTAGCAAGCTATGAATAATATCACAACAACTTCAAGTAAAATGGCTTATACTTGATTACTATGTCCAGTTTGAAATGATAACGTCACAGAAAAATAGTTTGTGCCTGGATATTGTCACATATCTATCAGCGTTTACTTGCACCGACGCATGCACATACTAGTGGTATTTTCACTGTGGTGAAATACCTAAAACTTTATTGCATATTGCATGAAAATGACATGCAAATGATATGCAAATGAGGATGTGATTATTCAGTACAGATGAAATTGCGCTGTATGACTTTTATGGAAATTTGCTATTTCAGAGAAACATATGTAATAATAACAGAACCCCATGCCACATGAGTTCCAGTGTGGGTAGTCAAGGGTATTTTCATACGTGCTTGCAGTGTTTTCTGCTGCACTTTCACTCACTATGCTGATGACAGAACGGGCGCAGAGAACACTGCAAGCACTGTTGCAAATACCTCAAGTACACCATACTTGCACTCACACATCATGGGGTTCTGTCATATTGTCCCATATCTACATTTAGGAACAAAACTACAAGTAGCTATGGTAGCTTATATATACAGTTTCTTATTGTGTTCATTCTGAAACAACAACAACAACAACAACAACAATAATAATAGAAGTAAAATAGCTTATACCTGGATATTATCACATATCCAAATTGAAACAACACTGCCACAAAAAAAAATATCAGTAAATATATCTACATATTGTCACAAGTCCACTTTACTCTATTACTTAAATTAATATGATAAATTAAAGCTCTACAAATATTTATAATCACATCATCTATAATATCTCCAGTGTCAAAATTCACAAAGTAAACAAAAACACAACATGCAAATTCTGAACAAGGTCATAAACAAATACTTTATAAAATTTTATTGGTAAAAAATAAATTATAGTTATCTAGGAATCATATTTTTTTCATGAATTAATTATTAAAATTGTTATTACTAATTCAGTAACACAAATTTGCATATATAAATTAATTAACATGAATATTTTAAAAGTATACCCACAGTGCCTCTAGCTCTGTCATGTGATAGAGGGATTGTGGTGTACTTAAAGCTGACAGTGTAGCCAGTAAGATATGTTTTGTTGCTTCATCCTCACCGGGGTTGACTGATATGTGAGGGTGCCCTCACCGGGGTTGTCAGATGTGTGAGGGTGTCCTCACCAGGGCTGACCGATGTGTGAGGGTGCCCTCACCAGGGCTGACTGATGTGTGAGGGTGCCCTCACCAGGGCTGACCGATGTGTGAGGGTGCCCTCACCAGGGCTGACCGATGTGTGAGGGTGCTCCGTCATGGCATACCTTACTGACTACTGAGAGTATAACTGGTTTGATTTATTCATTATGTATCTTCTCACAAAACATTGCCATAATTTATCCTACATGCTGTTTAATCATTACCCATGAGTCATTGCATGGTGCTTTCTGCATTACCCATGAGTCATTGCATGGTGCTATCTGCAACACCCATGAGTCATTGCATGGTGCTATCTGCATTACCCATGAGTCATTGCATGGTGCTATCTGCATTACCCATGAGTCATTGCATGGTGCTATCTGCATTACCCATGAGTCATTGCATGGTGCTATCTGCATTACCCATGAGTCATTGCATGGTGCTATCTGCCAGTCAAAAGAGGATATGTACCATTATTATGGTACTATCAGAGTGAAATGTCACTTGACAAAACTGGTCAACATGTCAAAAGTGATTCAGTATACATTACAACATCATCATTATCACAAATTCCATTGAATGTATCATTCTGAAAATGCATTTCATCAAATATTAATTTGTACAAACTTTTATAAACTCATCCATTTTTTTCATGACACAGTAAAATGGAATGTACAGAAAATGGGATAAACACCCATTTTAGATAGAATATATATATGTATTTGTTTTTTTGTCTTTGTAAAATGGTTTATATATCTATATCCTTCTAATGGTCTATAGTCCAACCATTTAGTTCTCATTAGGGGTGCTACAATTTCTTACAGGGGTGCTACAATTTCTTACAGGGGTGCTATCATTTCATACAGGGGTGTCACTTGGGAGGCTATCATTCACCAAGGGTGTTTCTACAGGTACTATGGGTAAATTAACAGATCAGTGATGGCAGTTTTACAAGACACTTTCTGGGGAATGACAGGGTGGTGTTATCCTTCCATCAAGGCTACCAGACAGAGACGCAGTTGAAGAACCCAGACTGCCACAACTGTTTCCATTAGCAGCATTCCCTCTTTCCCTAAGTGCCATTCCTGGTTTTTTGTTCCCACAGCACATTTGTTCAGCACACTTGTCAGGAGCACACTCCAGCATACAAGCTTCCTGGCCATTGTCTTCCTACACAAAGCAAATACACAAAAATACAGACATCTTAGCTAATTGGTTGGTCACTAGATATTGTGTGCATCAGTGGTGCATCAAATTGGCTAAGCATGTACATTGGTCATAGAAGATGGGATGCATTGACATTAAAATAATATCATAACTTGGCAAAGCCCATAAGCTCGCGCAGGGTAGATTCATTTGTGACCAGCTGCCTCACGATGATATTGTAGATAGCACCCTCTGCATGGAGAATGCGCATAGTATATAGAACACACATGCATGGACATAGCACCGCAATGCATCTTTGGGTTAAACCACCAAAAAACACCCCCCATTGCATAGTATATCAGAGGTGTATGCGTACTAGTCATTGAGCCACTATGTGACCGCTTCGCAAGCTATTATACTATGATAGTTTAATCAAGGTTTTTAAGCATTTCCATTGGAGTAACAGGTTTATAAACTCAGCTTGTGCCACTTTAATGTGAGAATGTGGGATTGAAACCTTGGTCTTTAAAGTGATTAATAGCTCGCGCAGCAGCAGCGAAGCTGCCGCGTAGCGGCTCAATGACTAGTACGCATGCGCGTCGTATATACTATGTGAAAAAAATTGGTGGTTCTCCAAGGGATGCATTGTGGCGTGCAGTGACTACGCATGCGCCTTCCATATACTACGTGCAACCTACGTGCATTCTCCACGCGCTACCGTATTGTCATATATTGTCATAGGTGACATAACATCGCCATGCATTGCAATATTGTAACAGTAGGCCTGTTGGCACGATTGTCGTAACATTGTAACGAGTATCGAGGCATCACTGCACCTCAAGGAGAAATTGTTACACTATAAGTTTGACGCACGGCGGTACGCCATACGGACCACTGATGACATAGCGCAGTTGAATTTCCGGGTTGTGGAAGTGTGGTTATACTGTCGATAATTGATTTTTTTACATGTTTTAAAAAGAAGAACTACTTTCCTATGTTTGTTGGTACAGTAACATTCCTAAATCATCGAGTTGAATTGAGAAATCGTGATGTTCGGCAACTTGTCAACAAAACATTTGTCCAAAGACCAACGTATGTTGGTGGCGGGTCTATGATAAGTTGGCTGATTGAAAATGAACAATATTAATCTAATGGCTATGATGGTTTTTGAAACCAACAACTGCATAGAGTGTTGACTTTCTTTACTTTTCGTCCATATCAGAGAATTAGATGTCATTCAATAAAATAAATTTTGATGGTCAATACCCCTGGAAAATGACCCAAGTGTATCAACCCTGGCCCAGGCAGCCGGGCACAAATGAATCTACCCTGCGCGAGCTTATGGGCTTTGCCAAGTTATGATATTATAATTATAACTTACCTCTTCAAACTCAGGTTGGATGGTCGTTGAATGGATGCCTTCATTGTGGAAGAATTCTTTGACTTGACTTGCAATTCTCATGTAATCTTTTAAATTCCTACACCGTATGTGTGCTGATGCTATGATCTTGTTACCAGCTAGTCTCCACACATGGAACTCATGTACAGCTAATACACCATTTACCTAGAGTCAAATGTACAGATAAAATGTTACCAGCTAATCTCCATAAATGTTAC
This sequence comes from Glandiceps talaboti, assembly GCF_964340395.1. Classification (NCBI taxonomy): domain Eukaryota; kingdom Metazoa; phylum Hemichordata; class Enteropneusta; family Spengelidae; genus Glandiceps; species Glandiceps talaboti. Next base: position 9,385,801 of record NC_135565.1, read on the forward strand.
CAGCTAATCTCCACACATAGAACTCATGTGCAGCTAATACACCATTTACCTACTGTCAAAATTATACACAAAATATGTCCAAGTTTTCATTTCATTTTTTGTAAACCTTAAATGTTTACCTATCACCTATTTTAAAGTGGCAATATGAATGAAGATTGCATGTTTATTTTGGATTTTTTAATTTATAAAACTATTTTATCATGGCTTCCTACTTAAAAAATCAATGTTGAACAATTTTGACCACGTCTGTATTTGTAACTCAATACATTGTAAAAAGCCAGAAAAAGTGTAAAAAGTTTGTTATTGTACATACAATAACAAACACTTTACACATTTTGTAATCTAGTAATCTTTTGTAATTTATTGAGTTACAAACAAGGACTTGGTCAATGTTGTTTCACATTGATTTTTTCAAGTAGGTGATAAAATTGTTCTATAATTAAAAATCCCCAAAAGATACCCAATTCTCATCCATATGGCCACTTTAATGTATTGTCGATTGCTGGCATTGTTATTTACTTACAAAACAAATAGTCAACAAAATGGTCAGTGGAAGTTGCTTACGACTACACACCACATCGGCTTGGGGTCAACTCTGTACTAATAAGTGAAAGTTAATTAAACCAACACCATTTTTCTTGTTTAAAATTCATGTTTTCATTACACATAGGGAATTTACAAGTTATTCCTCCCGTTCAATGCCAGTGTCACTAAAGGCAGTACAAAATTCTTGCTTGAGACTATGCGTCAAATAAATCCGAAAGCTACAAGGATTGAACCAGCAATGTGTGTACATTATTTGTAAATGTACACCAACACAACCACACAGACACTGGTACTTATTATGCACAATATTAAAATAGATCTAATTATTCTGGAATGGTTTTCTTTGTTAAGTCAGGAAGGCTGTTGGTTACGTAACACTGCAAGCTGTGACAATACAGTTGTGCCATTAGTATTTTTCAGCTGAATGCAAGAAAAATGAATATTTGAGACTTCTAAAAATTTTAATTTAAGAAATACGGGGTAAATATTGGTGATTCTGAAAATTTTCACAATCTGAGTAATGTAAAACCAATGCCACAATTTGATTAATGTAAAACCAATGCCACAATTTGAGTAATGTAAAACCAATGCCACAAATTTGAGTAATGTAAAACCAATGCCACAAATTTGAGTAATGTAAAACCAATGCCACAATTTGAGTAATGTAAAACCAATGCCACAATTTGAGTAATGTAAAACCAATGCCACAATTTGATTAATGTAAAACCAATGCCACAATTTGAGCAATGTAAAACCAATGCCACAATTTGAGTAATGTAAAACCAATGCCACAATTTGAGCAATGTAAAACCAATGCCACAAATTTGAGTAACGTAAAACCAAAGCCACAATTTGAGTAACGTAAAACCAATGCCACAATTTGAGTAATGTAAAACCAATGCCACAATTTGAGTAATGTAAAACCAATGCCACAATTTGAGTAATGTAAAACCAATGCCACAATTTGAGTAATGTAAAACCAATGCCACAATTTGAGTAATGTAAAACCAATGCCACAATTTGAGCAACGTAAAACCAATGCCACAATCTGAGTAACGTAAAACCAAAGCCACAATTTGAGTAACGTAAAACCAATGCCACAATTTGATTAATGTAAAACCAATGCCACAATTTGAGTAATGCAAAACCAATGCCACAATTTGATTAATGTAAAACCAATGCCACAATTTGATTAATGTAAAACCAATGCCACAATTTGAGTAATGTAAAACCAATGACACAATTTGAGTAATGTAAAACCAATGCCACAATTTGAGTAATGTAAAACCAATGCCACAATTTGAGTAATGTAAAACCAATGCCACAATTTGAGTAATGTAAAAACCAATTTAATATAATAAGGCGATCCTACCTATTGAATGGACCATATCGAGACTCATTGTTTTGTTTAAAAAAGGTGAACGAATGCAATGTGGAAATTATCATGGTATAAGTGTAATAGATTCACTGGCTAAAGTTTATGATGTGATTTTATATCGACAATTAGAAAAGTGGTTTACACCAGATTGTAAACAAGCTGGGGCACAGAGAGGTTGCGAGTGTATGCATATAATGACATTGAGACTATTGATAGACTATGCATAATCTAAACTAACATCTTTATCACATTCGTGGGGATTTTTCTAAGGCCTATGATAAAGTCCCCCGGGCATCACTAATTCAACTTTTACGTGTCATGGGATGTGGCAGCCTTATGGTCACAGCTTTTGCCACTCTGTATGCAGATTCATCTTAGGTCTAGCAACCATCATTGCGTGTATTTGGGTATGGCAAGGCTCGCCTACGAGTTGCTTTCTATTTACATTATATGTAAATAACATAATTTGTGATTTGAAGGCCAAGTACGGAAATGATGGGTACCTACAATGGCTTCATATCACTCTCTCCTCCTTATGAATGATACTATACTTCTTTCCACTACGAGAGAGATGTGCATCAGGAAGGTGACTATATTAGCTGAATTCTGTAATCGTTCAGGAATGGTTATAAATCAAGGAAAAACAATGTTTATTGTGTTAAATGGATCGGATGCAGATAAGGTTGCCATGACATTCGGTGACTTGAAAATTCAATTTTGTGACTTGTATGTTTACTTGGGTGCCACTTTCACACAAGACAGAAAAGTTCTGTATGATGAACAATGCAGATCTAAGCAATGTCATCTGTGGAAATACCTCGCCTTTGTTTTAAAGAACATTGATTTCCCATTTTGGATAAAGAAAAAGATTCTTGAGACCACGTTGTTATCGGCGATATTATACAGAGCTGTGAGACATGGCTTTATAATGGATACCTCCTGGCAGAAAATATGTACCCAGGTGTCAGCTTTGTTTCATTAAATGACTTTTTCTGTAGAACGGATATTGTTACCATGGTCAAAATCTCAAACTGCTTATTATAGCTTGACCCAATCCATATATGGAAATGTCCATATACAGTGTCGTAAATCCGAAGTGTTTAAATATTCAGTGTTTTTGACTCCAGGTCGGAACTGTTACATGTAATATAATTATGTACCATCTGCTTTAGTTTGACTGTCTGTACTAATAGACTTCTAATTTAGTGCATTATACTTATGTTAGCGGTACCATTGCCTTGTGTTTTGTGTATCTATATTTAACTAGTACAGTGAATAAAATAACTAACTAGATACATGCACATTGTACCATGCACAAGCCAAGTTATTATTTTTAATTTGAACAGGAAATATGGATTATATAAAGTTGTATTATGTAATGATAAATTTTGCTTGATGAGTCATAATTATATTATTCACAAATATTTTTCTTCATTCACTGAGTCTGAGAATACTCATGACATTAGGGTTTTATAACTACGAGTTCAGCAATGGAGTTCAGCAAATCATACTGACAAGACCCCTTAGCACACTTGTAATTTCCTTGGCTGAACAAAGAATAACATTGAGGAATAATAAGTCATTGTATGAATAAAAATACCGCCAATGGCGCTGTAGCACAACTGTACCGTTTTTAAAAATGTTTATCCATATGTTAGTCCATGCTAACAATAGGTGTTCATTTGCTGAATGATTATTCAGTTGCCTATCCAACCATGTTGCTATCTTTGCAATATACACGATTATTTGGCTGTTGCTATGGGTGTAGCCATGTTGCTAGATATATTTGCATACAGTTTTGAATGTGTTTGTTCACTTCTGTATGAATTTCTGATATTATCTTTGCAATATATGTGATCATTTGGCTGTTGCTATGGCCGTGGTATTGTTGCTAGGTACATTTGCATAAATTTTTGGAATGTTTATTCATTGTCTTTCAATCCCTGTTATCTTTGCAATATACTTGATTATGTGGCTGTTGCTATGGCCGTGGTCTTTTTGCTAGGCAAATTTTCATACATTTTTTGCATGTTCATTCAATTGTCTATTAATCCCCGTTGTTATTTTTGCAATATATAAGATCATTTGGCTGTTGCCATGGGTGGGGTCTTGTTGCTAGGCACATTTGTATACATTTTTTGAATGTTTATTCAGTTGTCTTCCAATTCCTGTTATCTTTGCAATTTACATGATTATTTGGCTTACACCCCCCCCCCCCCCACACACACACACACACACACACAGACAGCCAGACACCAGGCAATCCATAGAGCACTACTGAACCTCCGTTCACTTGTGCTAAAAACAAAGTTAATAAGTTAATATGAATAATTACGATAAAGCTCACCTTACTAACAAGTTTAGTCTGTATATCTTCTACCTTGATATGTGTTGGTACTGTCTGTAGTAATATCATACCGGACTCCTTTACTACAATTCAAAGGGTAAATGAGGGTGTTAGTTGACAGGAATAGGGTTTTGTAGAGGTATTGTAGAATTATACTTGAATAATGGTATTGTACTAATGTAGAGGTATTGTAGAATTGAGTGTTGTACTTACATAGTGGTATTGTACTAATGTAGAGGTATTGTAGAATTATACTTGAATAATGGTATTGTACTAATGTAGAGGTATTTGTAGAATTGAGTGTTGTACTTACATAATGGTATTGTACTAATGTAGAGGTATTGTAGAATTGAGTGTTGTACTTACATAGTGGTATTGTACTAATGTAGAGGTATTGTAGAATTATACTTGAATAATGGTATTGTACTAATGTAGAGGTATTGTAGAATTGAGTGTTCTACTTACATAGTGGTATTGTACTAATGTAGAGGTATTGTAGAATTGAGTATTGTACTTATATAGTGGTATTGTACTAATGTAGAGGTATTGTAGAATTATACTTGCATAATGGTATTGTACTAATGTAGAGGTATTGTAGAATTGAGAATTGTACTTATATAGTAGTTTGTACTGAGTATGATGCAGTGGCAATGTAGGGTTTTAATAGTACTGTACTAATACAGAGGTATTGTAATAGCCAATATCACACGTACAGTAGAATTTCTGTGGTATGAAGAAGTATTGTATAATTGAGTATTGTGTTTATATAGTAGTTTTGTGGTGAGTAGTGGCAATGTGGGGCTCAGTATTGTACTACAAATGTAATATAGAGGTATTGTAGAATTGAGTAATGTGCTTACATAGTAGTTTTGTGGCGAGTATGATGTAGTGGCAATGTGGGGCTCGGTATTGTACTACAAATGTAATATAGCGGTATTGTAGAATTGAGTATTGTGCTTATATTGTGGTATTGTACTGAGTATTGTACTAATTTATTTGCACTGTAGAATATTGTACTTACATAGTGGTATTGTGGTACTGAGTATGATGCACACCATGAAAATACTCATGGCTGGATCCACATAATAACGCCACTTGCCATCAGCAAACCATATGACCAAAGCACTAATAATCACAATAACAGATCCCAAGGCATCTCCCAATACATGTAGAAACACACCCCTCATATTCAGCTGGGCTCCAGATGCTGTAAATGAAATCTTAGTTGCATTACTTGTGAACCATGAACAGTCACAATAACTTATATAAAGTGACATAGTCAGTAATTTTATGGTTGTTGTCCAAAATACTTCTGACCTTTAAAAGTTTGCTACTACTTGTCTAGTTATTTGTAGTAGTAATAATAATAATAATAATAATAATAATAATAATAATAATAATAGTTTTTGTATAGTGCTTTCCCACTCTGCTCAAAATGCTTTGCAATTAATACCCCTGGCAATGGATCTTTAGTGGCACAACAGCCCTTTACTTCCTCAACTCCCTGGGGAGTACACAATACATTGTAGCCTCTAAGAGCGCATAGGATTAAAGCAACCTATATCTTACCAGGTCCCCGATTATACAGCTGGGTTGACTGACACACAATCGTGGTTCAAATGTTGCCCAAGGACTTTAGCCATTCAGAAACACACACAAGTGACAGGCCTCGATACCTGCAACATGCAGATTCAAAGCCATCTTGACTCCCCTAGTAGTGACAAGGCCTTACCTAAGTTACTTACCTAAGTTTTGTTCTGTTTGGTACTCATCATCATCACTGTCTGTCAAGTCAGGATCAACATCATCCATTATCACAACATTACTGTATTGTCCATTTTGCTCAAAGTGTGACTGTGAGACCATTTCCTTTCCAACCACTTCTGACATGGATGGCTTCGAGTTGTCATGGTGATCATGACTATGACCATGCCCGTGGCTGTGACCATGACCTTTGCTTTTGTCTGCTCCGTGCTTCTTCTTACTTCCTCCATGACTGTGACCATGGCCGCCTCCTCCATGACTGTGACCATGTCCACCACCTCCATGACTGTGACCTAAGTAACAGAACAAGATGAACAAAATTTAGAGTTCATTTTAAGGGAAATATTCGAACAATTAATGAAGAATTGCATAATAAATTACGTAATTACTCACATTAATATATATCATTATATGTACCCATGATTACTTGCACCGATTCACAGGCACACAAGTGTTATTTTCACTACAGTACAATACCAAAAATACTTATCATTTTAGACCTCCATGCAAATGAGATGTAAATGAGGACACAATCCTTCCTTGCACATGAAATCAAATGATCGCACAATACAACCTTTTTTGGAATTTGCTGTTTCAGATAAATAATATGTTATAAGTATGTAATAACAGAACCCAGTACCACATTAGTACTGGTGTGAGTACTCAGGAGTATTTGCACTCAGGCTTTTAGTGTTTTCTACTATATACATGTACACTTTCACACTCTCATGAAAACATGAGTGCAGAGAATACACTGATTATGCCACACTTGTAGTCACTTGTTATGGGGTTCTGTCATATATTGAAGGGGCAAGTCAGACACTGTCACACAGTGGGTTTTCTATAGGGATTTCAACTGGTTTGAACCAGATTACTGTCAGATAAGTTGCCATGATTATTACAGGGTTCAAATTCAATGACAACTGGTTTGAACTGGTCTTAACTGGATCCCTCTCAGATAACTTACCATGACTATCGAAGAGTTCAAACCCAATTACAAGTGGCATAAACTGGTTCAAACCAGACTACTCTCAGATAAGTTATCATGATTATCAAAGGGTTCAAATTCATTGACAACTGGTTTCAACTGGTCTTAAGTGGATCTTCTCAGATAACATACCATGAAAATGGGTTCAAATCCAATGATCAACAAACTGGATTTAACTGGTTTAAACTGGCCTAGTTCTATCAGATAACTTACCATGATGACTGAAGAGTCCAAGTCCGATAAGATTAACTAAAAGTCCTGCAGCACCAACTACAAGAATAAGTTTGGGGTTTTGAATCTCCTCTAGTTCTATAAGTCGTTTGGCAGACTCCACTAAGATAGAGAAACATAGTGCAACGAGAAACACTGCATTTACCAAGGCACCTAACACTTCAGCACGCACCCAACCAAATGTGTTCTTGGAGGTTCTTTTCTTTGCTATCTGTAGATATGACACAACATATGAAATATTCTTGTCAGGTTTAGTCTCGTTCACATGTACCTCTATTTCCCATGTTTATTTTATTTTTTTGTTTCATGAGTGAGCACCTTGTTCCTACATCTCACACAATACCATAGGAGATCCGTTCACACTTGACATCAAAATTGAAACAAAGAGAACCAAATAATAACAATAACATTGTTGTCTGCATTCTGGACTTGGGCTATTCTTGAAGAGAGCATTCTGAGGTACTGTACAAGCATGATATGTGATGATATGTGTTTTATTGTCATGTATATAATGATATATATATATAATGAAATGTGCATTGATTTTGCATGTAATGAAAAATTTACAAAAACAATATTCTGTAGAGGACTCCTAACACGAGATTGATGCGTTAACAGAGAACTTAAATTGATTCATTAAGAGTGCGAGCTGCAGTTGGATAAAAGCTAAACAATGTGCGATTAGAACCTGATTTGATCGAACGGTACCACTCGCCTGGGCGCGTAAGTTGGAATAAATTACGTGCTGGATGGAAATCGTCTTTTACAATTGACTGAGCTCTTTTCTTTACTTGAGCGTTGTACAACTCATTAAGAGAAGGAAGTTGGCACCCAATGATGATGTGTTGGCACATTATGTGTTCTCGCATTGATGGAGTAAATCCACTCAGCACACGGGATCACACTAAGTTCACTACATCAGACTTTAATCAAATTGAGCTTGCTGGTTACTTATATGATGGCATATAAAAAATACTTGCAAAATATTCAGAATGTAGAGTTCATATTGCTGTTAGAAAATGTCAATTAAATGCACATATTAAGAAATGGGGACAGTTTTTGAAATTGATATCTTATGAAAAGTTTTCGAATATAAAATGTAAACATTTCTATTCTTCGTAATATGCCAAATAAAAAACGTAACAAAAAATTCTGTTTGTACTTACCCGCACTGCAAAGAATCCAACTAGCAATGATACAATATCTGATAACATGTGAAATGAATCAGCAACCAATGCCATAGAGTTTGTAATATAGCCAACAATAATCTCCACCAGAAAGAAGGATGAAGTCATGGCAAGCATAACAATTAGACGACAAGACTTTCCTGTGTAACGCCCCATTGTTTTCTATTTTATTTAGCTGTGTAAAAATAGAGACACACAAAAATTATTGGTATAAAAACACACAAGACTTTCCTTTGTAACGCCCCATTGTTTTCTATTTTATTTAGCTGTGTAAAAATAGAGACACACAAAAATTATTGATATGAAAACACACAAGACTTTCCTTTGTAACGCCCCATTGTTTTCTATTTTACTTACATGTAGCTGTGTAAAAATAGAGACACATATATTTCAGTCAAAAAAAACAAAAAAAATTATTGACATGGAAACACACGAAATATATTTTCAACAAGAATTGCAGCTGTTGCATAACATTTTGTATAACATATGACAGCAATACATACTGTGATTGCTACAACCCACAAAAAAACACCAGTATATTTGCTTGCTTGTGGTATTAAACTTTAATACCACAAGCAAGCAAACACACTGGTGATTTAAAGCAGGAAGCTACATGCAATGGCATACATGTATGTACAGTAATATTATATTGTTCATTATTATATAAAGCGCTTAATAGTTATTACCCCTGATATGTGATACATCCCTATATACTTCTTCAATTCCCTAGGGAACATGCAATCCACTGTAGCCTCCAAGAGTGCATAGGATTAAAGCATTCACATTGCAACCTCTTATCCTACCAGGTACCTAATTACAGTTGGTTCATCCGTGGTTCAAATATTGCCTATAGACCAGCCATACAAATACCAACAAATGGTAATGACAATGCTTAAACGTACAACTCTAACCAATCCACTAACACGACTCCACAGACAATGATATTGTCCTCAAACATATATACTTAGCAATATGATCAAATATTCACTTTAATTAAGCTTTGACCAGAAAACAGGTGCAAATTGTAACTGGTATACTCAGAGCACATCTGCTGCATCCATCCCCACGTTGGGGTTCATGGATAGTACATTATGACCATAATGTTAACTTAATAGTTCCATTACTAGCGGTGGAGCCAAACGCGATTAGTAGAAAGCTAGTTTTTGGACTCCAAATTACCATTTTGTTTCTCCTTTTTTTGTCTTATGTGGACATTATTGACATGTACATATTGACTTTCAATGGCAATAAAAATGAATGAATGAATGAATGAATGAATGAATGAATTCTCCCCCATGTAGTTTACTGGGCCTGCCATCAAAATTATGGTAACAAGGTACATGTCAATTGTAAAAAGAAATCTATTTATTTTCAAGTTAGGTTTGATTTCTCTCCTGTTACCATGGTTCCAAAACATTCACAAAAACACAGAATTACATGTAGCTATCTGAATAACTTGAAGTCATCACGGAAGCGTTGAATCACAAACCATTAACTCCAAGACAGTTAATAGTCATTATATTATAGCATTACCAATTCCAGTGAATTTTGTGACATCATCGCTGTACATTATTACTGATAATGTACGCCGTTATTGGGCATCGCGGCCCCGGAACGAGCATAACAATACAAGCTTATTTGTTGTTTCTTCACACGACTAGGTATTTTTTCGAAATGTATGTTGTTACTTATGATTGTCATTTCCACTGTTTAAAAATACAATGCATTCATGAAACAAATTTGTGTTCACAGCAGTTCATTGAAGTGTATATGTGTGTGTACGTGTACGTACGTGTGTTGCTATGATTAGTATTCAGCTTCCGGGCCGAACATGGCAGACGATGTTCAGCGCTGTGTATATTATACGTTGTTTTGCGTTTCTCGGTCTACAAATTCACTGGAATTGGCAAAACTATAAAATAATAACAATAATGTACACCCTCCAAGTCCATAATGGACTCAAGCAAACTTTGCACTCCATAATGGGCTCGGCTGTCGCCTCGCCCATTATGTCGTTCAAAGTTTGCTTTCGTCCATTATGGGCTGGGAGGGCGTACATTATTGTTTAAATATACTCAGTCATGTAGACAGACAAAATGATGACTCATTCTCTATTACTCCCAGGACATTACTTTTGTGATTGTGAAACTAGTCATTTCGTTCTTGGAACAATATAAATATATTTTATATAAATATTCCAGCAGTATTTTTGTCTAGGGTGGTAAGCAGATCAAATCTACTTGAGTTCCACTCTCACTTTACCAGTGTTCCCACTCAGTGTGTTTGTTAAGGGTGGTAAGTAGGTAAAATATACTTGAGTTCCCAAGTCATTTTACCAGTGTGTTTGTTAAGGGTGGTAAGTAGGTAAACTATACTTGAGGTCCCAAGTCATTTTACCAGTGTGTTTGTTAAGGGTGGTAAGTAGGTAAAATCTACTTGAGGTCCGAAGTCATTTTACCAGTGTGTTTGTTAAGGGTGGTAAGTAGGTAAACTATACTTGAGGTCCCAAGTCATTTTACCAGTGTGTTTGTTAAGGGTGGTAAGTAGGTAAACTATACTTGAGGTCCCAAGTCATTTTACCAGTGTGTTTGTTAAGGGTGGTAAGTAGGTAAAATCTACTTGAGGTCCAAAGTCATTTTACCAGTGTGTTTGTTAAGGGTGGTAAGTAGGTAAAATATATTTGAGGTCCAAAGTCATTTTACCAGTGTGTTTGTTAAGGGTGGTAAGTAGGTAAAATCTACTTGAGTTCCCAAGTCATTTTACCAGTGTGTTTGTTAAGGGTGGTAAGTAGGTAAAATCTACTTGAGGTCCAAAGTCATTTTACCAGTGTGTTTGTTAAGGGTGGTAAGTAGGTAAAATATATTTGAGGTCCAAAGTCATTTTACCAGTGTGTTTGTTAAGGGTGGTAAGTAGGTAAAATATACTTGAGTTCCCAAGTCATTTCACCAGTGTGTTTGTTAAGGGTGGTAAGTAGGTAAAATCTACTTGAGTTCCCAAGTCATTTTACCAGTGTGTTTGTTAAGGGTGGTAAGTAGGTAAAATCTACTTGAGTTCCCAAGTCATTTTACCAGTGTGTTTGTTAAGGGTGGTAATTAGGTAAACTCTACTTGAGTTCCCCAGTCATTCTACCAGGGTTCCCCACCAAAATAGTGGTATAATGTATTGGAAACTGTGTCAGTTTCACCATACTCACCTTTCTGTTACCTTGCTTCCCCAACCCTATCACAAACACTGTCCTAGTGTATGCTAAAATGGGTTTGTCACAACAACATTCATATTCAATAGTTCATTGTAGAATACCCTTGATCATTAGTCCGTCTGTGATAGAGGGGCTGTGTCCCAACAATACCCACAAGATGCTGTCAAAACTTTGAGATTCATAACTAACTAACAATGTCATAAACCTGACTGACAGCCAGTCAATTGTTAACTACACAATAAATCTATGAATGTCCTGGTCCAAAATAATTGCACAGTTAGCCATTTTATAACATTCCTCCCAGGATATTGCGAAATCCACAAGAAGATTCAATTTTAAGTTAACCCTCTTCATGTCAAGTGCATGAAAAAGGTAATGTCATGGAATTGATGGTTTCCATGGTAATGGCAATGACAGGATTAGGGTTACAGAATATTCTGAAATGACCAAATAAATTTGTACCATAAAATGATACATCTGAATCTATGGATTGTTTCTTCATTTACGCACAGACTTGTATGTGATTAACACGTGACTTCGTCCTGCCATTGTTGTAACTGAGTTACAACTTACACTTACAGATCATGCTCCTGCAAACGGAGATGGCGACAGCTGGGACTCGACTCGTTTGTAACCTTGGACCTTGAACAGACTCAATCTACTATCTAGAGACAATGTCCCGTACTCCGTCTACCAGTAAGACTACAAGTGACTGTGATGTGATCTGACAAAGTTCGTGTTTCTCATTGGTTTTTACCAATCCTGACGAACACTTACTGTGTGATCTACGATTTCAAACACGAAATGACCTTGAACATTCGTTTGTACTTTCGCAACATATCATGCCTAATGCAATTAACAATGATATAATTATTAAATAGCTTTGACCACCATTGCATTAATTAAATCTGTATACCTGTTCACGTTGTTATAATGGCAATAATAATTTTACCTAGAAGAAGTGGACGTGCAGATTCACAATCTCTGTATTTTACGTGGCCAACATAAACCATGCAAAAGACGGGCGTACGAAAATTCGGAAATGTGGTTCGAGACTGCGATCACCTCAAATAATAAAATTATGATACAAGACACAAAATAGATAGACATCGTATACGTACCAATTTTACCCGTAAAAACTGGACGAATTGTTCCTTTTGGTCGTGATTTTCTAAATCTTCTGGAATTTTCTTTAGCGCCTAATTATCGAACTACAGGCCCTACGAAAGCGACAATTTTTGCAACCGGAACGAAAATTTGCACTCCACACTTCACACTGTGCACACGACGCATTTAAGTTTCTTTGTCATGAACATTCATACATTAGACTGTTCGATAGATGACAAATTTCCCTAAACATGGTATAGTTTCTTTTCAAAAATAGTTTCCCCAACACCAATTCGTTTGAACTGAATCAAAATTATCTCGAACCATGAGGATTTACAATGAAATATATCAGCTGGTTACATTTGTTGTCGTCGACATGCGCAGAAGTCAATGACCTGAATATTGCAAGAGGTCACCACTAGGGGTCCTCTGGGTACGAGGTGTCACGCGCAATCGACGTGTTTTTTTTTAGCAAAGTGCTTTTTACAACAAAACGACGTATTCTCTCCCCCCCCCCCCCCATGGCTATGGTATTATAAATGACAACCGCGTTGTAATATATGTAATACTAATAGGCGAACAATGAACAAATGTTACTTTTAAGAAGTCTTCGGATGGGTCATTGTCGGGTCGGGGGGGGGGGGGGGTCATCGTTTTTTCACAAATCGGTCAAATTTACATTATATGTTTAATCTTTGAAATTGAATAACTCGAGAACGGATGGACGAAATTTGATGGGGGTAAGCACTGTTGTGCTTGGAATTTAGTTTTCTTTAGAATAATTCATAGAAAAATGTGGTGAAATGAATTCATAAATTTCACCAGAACACCCTACCTTGGGGAGGACCGTAAGTTATATTACTAGTATATTAAAAAATTAAATGAGACTTACCTGGAAGTCGAAATTTGATAGGAATTCTACCGAACCATGGAGTAGTACGAAGGGATCAGTATTACACGTGATCCGTAGTACCTACGGAATGGTGAGGTAGAATGGAAATTACGAAGGTCACATTTTATATTGACTCATATTTTATCTAATTTTGCAATGTTTTGTGTTTTTTGGCACGGCACCACCGCTGCCACCTGGTCCAAATCCTACTGCTGCATCATCCCACAAAATGCATCACGAAGGTCAACTCAAGTAAAAATACCGAGGTAAAATAACAATGAACGATTAGCAGACATCTAAATCGGATTTTAATCAGATTGGCTGGAATTCACATCACACCACTAAAAAATTATTTAAGTGGTGTGAGATAAGAGGCACTTCTTATGACTTGGTCAGAAAACTGCAATATCATGTTCATCTTTTTATGTATATATGTATATTTATAACTTCATCCACAACTTCCGTCCAATCACGTATCTTTCAGAGCAATGGCGTGTAAGATTCTCATTTAGTTAACAATTTGAAAGGTTTTACATATTTCTGTCGTGCCCAAAGATGACAGTACAATATAAATGCATGCATGTCTTGATCTATGGTTGTTAGGATAACTTAATCATGGAGTATACTTATGATGACTTAACTTGAACTTCATATTTCGGATACCTGCACTCTCGTTTTAAGATAAGATTGGGCAAGCTGAAAGGTATAGCTAGGAGGATGGGAGTGTTATTAAGCCTCTATAGCGTATTGAGTACTGTAACTTTCATTTGTTGAGAAGATATGTCTTTGAGCACTTTGTTGCTGCACGTATACGAGTAGAACAGTAAATTAACGTTAACAGATCAATAACTTGGACCGTGTCTCGTCGTCGGGTGTCACTTTGTTCGTCACGATCCAACGTAACTGTACCTCTCGTAGAATTTCCCCTAAGATAACTCCCCTAGATATTTGTTTATTTATTTATTTGTTAGTTAGTTAGTTAGTTAGTTAGTTAGTTAGTTAGTTAGTTAGTTAGTTAGTTAGTTAGTTAGTTAGTTAGTTAGTTAGTTAGTTAGTTTGTTTATTCATTTATTTGTTTATTTATTTGTCACACTTACAAAAAGATGAAAGACATTACACGTCATCACCCACAAATGATATTGCACATATAAAAGTTACAAATGAAGTATCAACATAAAGTATGAAGGGCTCTTTTGTTTAATTTATCGCCGGCGATTTCGATGGTCTCATTCAGTGATTTTGTAAAAAAAGAAAAAAAAGAAATCAAATTGTGATTGTATAAATCTTAAACCGACAGATGGTAAAGTGTTAGATATACGTTGTGCATGTTGTCCGCGGATCCGGTAGTGTTGTATGATTATTGTTGTGTGGCTAGGGGGTACGAAAATGTAGTTTTCATAGATTACAGCAATAGTAGTTTTGTAATATTAATAAAACCTCGGGTCTGTGCTCCGAAGGTTGCTGAACAAAGCCGAAGGCACACAACGTAATATAACGTTCTCGATTGCATCTTTAATTTGGTGTAAAGCGACCTTCGGTCTATTGTAATAAAATAAAGCCCGAAGGTCTATATATGTAAATTAAAGGAGGGCATGACAATATTGAATTATATAGTATAGATAGTGAAGTTAAATTCAAATTTATGATATTCAATTTGTTAGACTAATTATTATTAGTTAGAGTTATTATCAGTTTTTAAAGAATGTAATTAGAAAAGTTGAACAACCTTTTCCATGTAAATTAAAGGGAAGCATGACAATGGATATTTGAATTATCTATTCGCCTGCAGACTCATCCTCAATTCTAATTTGCATATCAATGACCAGGGCCGCAGTCTGACCAAATTGCCGGGGGGGGGGGGGCAGAACTTTGTTTTGGTGCAATCATGTGTTTAAAATTTAGAAAGGTTGCTAATTTACATAAATTTGCCTCCGTCAAGGCCTCCCAGCAAATCTAACAAGTATTTTTGAGACAAATTCCAATGTGCTTCAACCATACCACGTCACCAACATTCCGTAATACAAATATGGTTAACAAACACGTTGTTTACAACAAAATTCACTGTCATATCCTTGACCTGACCAATTTCTCTGTCTCATTAATCAATGACAAATTGACCTTACATGTGTCTTCTTGCCATTGCAAAATAATATTTACTTGACAAATTATTTACAATGTGTGACTCGTAACACTCTTCAAATGAAGAAGACTTTCAAGACTTTGCACTTTCCCACACAAAGATTTTTTAAAATTCGCTACACTGCAAAAAGTTACAATTTTTAAAGTGGACAGAGTGTACAATAGAGAGACATATTAGCGAGGAGTCAGTGTAAGTACATAACAGTCACTTTTGACTTTAGTGAACCATCAATTCAAAGCGCGTGTGCTAGGAATCATCACGTAAATAACGACTTTAAATAACATCGCTATGTATTTAAAAATTTGCATTGTCTCCTTAAAAGTGTCGGGGGGGGGGGGGGGGCAGCAGCAGGCTGCGATGCTGAATCGACACCGCCTAATAAATAGTCAACACATCAAAAAGTAGGCAACGCCTCTGCATTGCGCCCTCTTGCGACATCGTCTGCAATGAATAACTTGGTCTATGTAAATTAAAGGAAGGCGTTGACAATATTGAATTCTCTAGTATAGATAGTGAAGTTAAATTCAAATTTATGATATTAAATTAGTTAGACTAATTATTATTAGTTAGAGTTATTATCAGTTTTTAAAGAATGTAATTAGAAAAGTTGAACAACCTTTTCTATGTAAATTAAAGGGAAGCATGACAATGTATATTTGAATTATCTATTCGCCTGCTGACTCATCCTCAATTCTAATTTGCATATCAATGACCAGGGCCGTAGCCTGACCAAATTGCTAGTGGGAGAGGGGGGGGGGGGGGGGCAGAACATTTTTTGGTGCAATCATGCTTTTAAAATTTAGAAAGGTTGCTAATTTATATAAATTTGCATGCAATTGAAATTATATCCAATTTAGTGTACGCAATTACATATCACGTGTAATGTCGGTTAAAGCTGTTAAAAGTAGCTTCCGAAAAGATGTCACATTCGATTCAAAGTGAAAAAACAAATTGGATGATGCTTTCTCAAATAAGTAACACAATATAGGAACCCTCTGCTTTACCCAACCATTTGCCCTACAGTCTGTGCAGGTACAACGGGAAGTACATCTAACATTTTGAACAGATTTTTTTTTCTGCCCATTCCCAAAACTTGTATGTCGGAACCCAAGGTGAAGTCAGTGGATTCTCATTCTCATTCTCATTCTCATTATCATTATCAGTATAATGAAAATGGTGAAATTTGGATTTTGATGTCGAAGGCACAGCTCTGTTTACAAATTCATAGCCATTCTTAAAGACTTTCCATAGCAAATTGTCGCTTCAAAATGATTGCGGAATAACGCTAGTGTCAGTGCAATGAGATAATTATATGAAATTTAACAACATTTCAACCAAAAAGACAACGTCGAACACAACTGAAAGTGGATCTTCAATGGATGGATTTTAAACTGTGTACCGAGTATAACAGTTAAAAATTTCTCCAGTTTGTTTTTCTAGAATACACTTCCTCTGGAGTTGGAATGTATTTCGTATTTCTGTCTGTTTTCTGACAAATGTCAAATAGTCTGCTTGACACGACATCGGTTTTATTTTTTGAGTTTCACTCTCTGGCATTATTGCGACTTGCTGTTTTGTTACCGACTTGTCTTTGGTGGTGTAGTTATTAACCAAATCCAAGGGTAAACTCAACGCACTCAGACCGTCTCAGAGATACCAAAATTTGATGAGGACACACATGCTGTGGAAAAACTCACAAAGGACTCAAAATATTACTTTTGGATCGAATGACATATACGCTTTGCAGCAATAGGAGATATTCAATCGAACTCCTCAATTTAGTTACAGCCAGGAATCAAAGTTCCTTGGGATGTCCTTGTCTCTATCTGTGTGAAGTTCTGCTCACGGAGAACATTCAAATCTGTGTTCCTCCGTCAAGCCCTCCCAGCAAATCTAACAAGTATTTTTGAGACAAATTCCAATGTGCTTCAACCATACCACGTCACCAACATTCCGTAATACAAATATGGTTAACAAACACGTTGTTTACAACAAAATTCACTCTCATGTCCTTGACCTGACCTATTTCTCTGTCTAATTAATCAATGTGACCTTACACACGTCTTCTTGCCATTGCACTTGACACAGTTATTTACAACGTGTGACTCGTAACACTCTTCAAATGAAGGAGACTTTCAAGACTTTGCACTTTCCCACACAAAGATTTTTTAAATTCGCTACACTGCAAAAAGTTACAATTTTTAAAGTGGACAGAGTGTACAATAGAGAGACATATTAGCGAGGAGTCAGTGTAAGTACATAACAGTCACTTTTGACTTTAGTGAACCATCAATTCAAAGCGCGTGTGCTTGGAATAGTCACGTGAATAACGACTTTAATAACATGGTTATGTATTTGAAAATTTGCATTGTCTCCTTAAAAATCTCGGGGGCAGCAGGCTACGATACTGAATCGACACCGCCTAATAAATAGTCAACACATCAAAAAGTAGGCAACGCCTCTGCATTGCGCCCTCTTGCGACATTAGAAGTTTTGTCTTCGTCTGCAATGAATAACTATACACTTTTGGCTAATATTACACGCTGTACTTCGTCTACATTTTATATTAAAAAGGTCTCTATACGATTATGTAACATGTTTAGTATATAATTGACCACAAAATTCCACATAGGTTTATGCTTTGGTAAATTATGACCCCATCTCTCCTTGGTCTGTAAGATACGCCGGCGGGGCGCCCTCACACATCGGTCAACCCTCCCAGGTGAGAACGGAACGACACGGTGTATATTACTCTGTCTAGCCTCCACTTTGATTTATGAGTTTGAATATATTACACAAAGTATCAGTATTATTACAGAGGTGGGCAAATTCCATGGTATACCAAGTAATTTTGACGGGGAGTTTTGTTAAGACCATTAGCAGAAATTGACAACATTTTCACGTCAATTGTTTCGAGAAAATTCGACACAACTTCGGCAGCTAGTCGAGTGTTGCGACCGAGACAGTTTGTGTTGATCACACTTTAACAGCTTCACTTTTTTCACCCGATTTTTCATACGAACGATGACAACGTTTACGTGTCAGTACTAAAGAAAACTTTCAGATTGTGGACAAGAGAGTCTACAGATATCTGTGCGATAACAGAACTTGTCCGAATAAAGTTGTAACTTCTGCGATACCTGTAGCTATCCAGCTTGTGCAGCGAGTCAGTGATATATCTGTTTTGTCTTTCATGCGAATGTGATAGCTGCCGCATTGTATACCCGTTTTAGTTTGTGGTTTCCCAAATATTTTCTTGCCAAATGAAATCAATCAATCAATCAATCAATCAATCAATCAATCAATCAATCAATCAATCAATCAATCAATCAATCAATCAATCAGTCAATCAATCAATCAATCAATCAATCAATCAATCAACCAATCAGCTCTGGCTGTAACGTTCGTTGTGAGTTGACCCACGGGTTTCAATGTTTGTGAGGAGCCTTTCCGTAGTGTTACAGTGTTAGCTAACGTTGATATCGGAACGAAAGAAAGCTAAAAAAAACAAACCAGCAAACGAAAACCGCAACGAGCACAACAGTTATTGCAGCTATATGACAGTACACATGGTCATGGATGGCGCCCGGGGATGGAGCCCTCTATATTGCATACAAGTACAATCGACCACTTCGTTTTTGTTGTTTTTCGAAGTTGTTAGTGGACTCATAACGGTTACTTTCTATTTTAGCCAATCACTTAGTCTTGAAACTAGTAAGATTACGACAGAGAACCAATCGAGAGCCCGCCGTGGCATGTGTTGAAAGCGTGGTCCACGAATAAATTATTATTTACGTTCTGAGCATGCGCTCACTTCATATGCATGAAGTAATAAATTATGATAATATGAACTTATACTTTATAGCCTCGTGATCAGATATAGGGGATTTGGAAGTACATTTGGTGTGGCTCTTTCAATTTCTGCTAAAAATGGCGTGATATAAGATTTCTGATGGCTATTACAGCTGAATATGTACTGGTGTTGGTCTGGAGATGGTGTGCATACTTGTGATGCAGTAATTCTTGAGAGCTGCTGCATGGAAATGTGATAAAACTTCACTGGGAAAACTTGTGAAAATTTGAACTGGTTCAAGATGGCACCATCTGCGCATGATCATCAATGAAGGCTAGGCGGTGACCATCTTGCAGACAGTAATTTGGGACTCGATTCTGGCATTGTCCTTTCCTTCAAGACTTTCAAAATCGAGTTGGTCCGTCTGCAAGTAGAACTAGATTGACCTGTCTGACTGCTTCTCTGTGGTGGAGTCGCGTACCGATCGAATCATATATGAACTCGGGGTTGATGGACATTGTGGAAAACCATATTGAAATTTTGATGACATCTCTCTACTTAAATTGCATAAGGATTATGTAGGTATTTTAACTTATTGGCTGTTTAACCTCTGGGCACTGTACTCCTTACAGGGCTCCTGAGCACATAGTGTACATTATGTAATTTCTGTGTGCAATGACGGAGTCAGGTGACTGTCAATTTAATTTCTGAGCTTTGAAGTTGAGTAATGTCGTCAAAATTTGAAATGTTTAAATTGGATTGTCATAAAAAATTGGCTATATTTGAAAAACAAAAAAACCCTAAAAATTTGAAAGGTCAATTTGATTGACATGCCTTCAAAGTACTGTATTAATGTAACCACTTTCACTCCTACTTTCCCAATTGGATTGTGAGGATGATAGCAAATTTGCATATGATTTACATATCAATGCATGGTAATTTTAGTACTGTTTTGCATAATGATCAGCATATATTAGTATACATGTCCTCAGCATTGAACCCTCTACCACTCTGACATTTTTAGCACACCTGAACTGAAGGATCTGAATAGTGCTATAGGCATGGCAAAGTGTCTGTCTGTGTGTGTGTGTGTGTGTGTGTGTGTAAACAACAAAAACTGCTGGACTGATTGCTTTGATATTTGGTGGTCATGTTACTTCTGGTGTCTAGTTGGGAAATTGTTCAAATGAAAATGATTGCATTGAGAGATGTGGGTTTTGGGTCAAAAATGTGATTTTTGGTCAAAACACAAACTCCAAAACTACTGGGCAGATTGGCATGAAATTTGATGGGGACATTCTCAAATGTGGGTAAATTAAGATTTGTTCATGACATGATTTCCTGGTAATATGCAAATTAGGGCTAAAAATGTGTTATTTTGGTGAAAAACATATAATTCCAAAAATACACAGCAGGTTGGGCTGAAATTTAACAAGGATGCATCTTTGGGTGTATAGGTGAAGAAATATTAAGCATATAATGATCTCATCAGTAAAATGCAAATTAGGTGTAATCGTGAATTTTGGTCAAAAATTTCTCAAAAAGTACTTGGTCAATGAGACTGAAACTTGGTGTGATGTTTCTAGAAGTGTTATTCTGCAGATTTTATCCAAAATATTTTGACACAATTGGCCCTAGCAACCATGACCACGCCCTTAGCAACAACGCAAAGGCAGTAAATTTGGTCAAATAACATCATCTGGTAGGCAAGTGAGTAAACATTCAAAAAGTATGCAAATATCCCTAGCAACCATGACCACGCCCATAGCAACAGCCAAACAGGCCGTGTATTTCACAAAGATAACAGATTGATAGATGACCAAACATTCAAAAAAATATGTAATTTTGCCTAGCAACAAGACCATGCCCATAGCAACGACCAAATCATGTTAATTGCAAAGATAACGAATTGAAAGATAAATGATTAAACATTCAATAAATGTATGCAAATGTGCCTAGCAATAAGACCACGCCCATAGCAACAGCCAAGTGATCATGTGTATTGAAAAGATAATATTAGGAATTCATACACAAGTGAACAAAAACATTCAAAAATGTATGCAAACATATCTAGCAACATGACCATGCCCATAGCAACAGCCAAATGATCGCGTATATCGCAAAGATAGCAACATGGTTGGATAGGCAACTGGATAGTCATCAGCAAATGAACATCTATTGTTAGCATGGACTAGGATATGGATACACATTTTTAAAAACTGTACAGTTGTGCTGCAAAGCCATTGGCGGTATTTTTATTTAACACATACACTTGACACTAGTGGTAGTCCTAGGCATATAGACTACTAGACATTGTATCTTGACTGTAGTTCAGGATACATAGAAAACTAATCATTGTATCAAGATAACTAAATTAGTAGTCCAGGACACATACTACTAAACACTATCTAGACTACTTAATTAGCAATAGTCCAGGACACGGGGAGACCACAAAACATAGTATACAGATTAACAATACTCCTCGGCTTGTAGACTGTGAATAGTAATGAGACTTAATTGACTTAACTTTTTTTTTCTTTTTTTTAAAGCAATAATGAACAAATTTAGCACAACTGAATTGTGGTTCAGCAGTGCCAAAGGTATGGAAAAGTGTCTGTGTGTTTGTATAGACAACTCAAACATCAGAAACTGCCAATATTACTTAAGGCTTTTAATCAGCAATTTCCACCCTTGGCCGATAACTTTACTACAACAAATACATTACAAGCTTGTTTTGAAAGGGCTTCAGATGTTGTGCTTGGATACACCCGATTACTGAAGGGATGTATCCTGTTTCTTTGTAGACTTGCATATCTATGATCACAATCTCTCTGTAGACCCATAGAAAATATCTGTAAACACAATGTATCTGTCTGTGTAGACTTGGGCATCCTTGGACACAATCTCTCTGTAGACCCATAGAAAATATCTGTAAACACAATGTATCTGTCTGTGTAGACTTGGGCATCCTTGGACACAATCTCTCTGTAGACCCATAGAAAATATCTGTAAACACAATGTATCTGTCTGTGTAGACTTGGGCATCCTTGGACACAATCTCTCTGTAGACCCATAGAAAATATCTGTAAACACAATGTATCTGTCTGTGTAGACTTGGGCATCCTTGGACACAATCTCTCTGTAGACCCATAGAAAATATCTGTAAACACAATGTATCTGTCTGTGTAGACTTGGGCATCCTTGGACACAATCTCTCTGTAGACCCATAGAAAATATCTGTAAACACAATGTATCTGTCTGTGTAGACTTGGGCATCCTTGGACACAATCTCTCTGTAGACCCATAGAAAATATCTGTAAACACAATGTATCTGTCTGTAGACTTGGGCATCCTTGGACACAATCTCTCTGTAGACCTATAGAAAATATCTGTAAACACAATGTATCTGTCTGTAGACTTGGGCATCCTTGGACACAATCTCTCTGTAGACCCATAGAAAATATCTGTAAACACAATGTATCTGTCTGTGTAGACTTGGGCATCCTTGGACACAATCTCTCTGTAGACCCATAGAAAATATCTGTAAACACAATGTATCTGTCTGTGTAGACTTGGGCATCCTTGGACACAATCTCTCTGTAGACCCATAGAAAATATCTGTAAACACAATGTATCTGTCTGTGTAGACTTGGGCATCCTTGGACACAATCTCTCTGTAGACCCATAGAAAATATCTGTAAACACAATGTATCTGTCTGTGTAGACTTGGGCATCCTTGGACACAATCTCTCTGTAGACCCATAGAAAATATCTGTAAACACAATGTATCTGTCTGTGTAGACTTGGGCATCCTTGGACACAATCTCTCTGTAGACCCATAGAAAATATCTGTAAACACAATGTATCTGTCTGTGTAGACTTGGGCATCCTTGGACACAATCTCTCTGTAGACCCATAGAAAATATCTGTAAACACAATGTATCTGTCTGTGTAGACTTGGGCATCCTTGGACACAATCTCTCTGTAGACCCATAGAAAATATCTGTAAACACAATGTATCTGTCTGTGTAGACTTGGGCATCCTTGGACACAATCTCTCTGTAGACCCATAGAAAATATCTGTAAACACAATGTATCTGTCTGTGTAGACTTGGGCATCCTTGGACACAATCTCTCTGTAGACCCATAGAAAATATCTGTAAACACAATGTATCTGTCTGTGTAGACTTGGGCATCCTTGGACACAATCTCTCTGTAGACCCATAGAAAATATCTGTAAACACAATGTATCTGTCTGTGTAGACTTGGGCATCCTTGGACACAATCTCTCTGTAGACCTATAGAAAATATCTGTAAACACAATGTATCTGTCTGTGTAGACTTGGGCATCCTTGGACACAATCTCTCTGTAGACCCATAGAAAATATCTGTAAACACAATGTATCTGTCTGTGTAGACTTGGGCATCCTTGGACACAATCTCTCTGTAGACCTATAGAAAATATCTGTAAACACAATGTATCTGTCTGTGTAAACTTGGGCATCCTTGGACACAATCTCTCTGTAGACCTATAGAAAATATCTCTAAACACCACATATGTCTCTAGACTTGCATTTCTACAAACACAACCTGTCTAGAAAATATCTGTAAATACCTGTGTGTAGACCTAGAGAAAATGTCGAAAAACATCTTGTCAATATGTCTCTCTAGACTTTTGTGTATCTACAAATACAACCTGTCTGTAGACCTTTAGAAAATGTCTGTAACCCTTCTCTTACTAGGGAGGCCAGACCATTTTTAAAACAATGATACTAAGGCAAAATGATTGCTCAATAAGAAAGATAAACTTATAGGAATCACAATAAAACAAAAATGGAGGAAAATGATGCAATATTTCAAAAGTTACGGCATTTTTAGTACCTCAAAAACGCATAATTTTTTAGACATTTTTTGCAAATATTTCAAAATGTTGTCAAATGAGCAGTCTACTTGGACATTTAAGACCATATTTGAGACATTTTCACTATTACAACACATCCCAAATTCCATATTTTCATACAATTATAACATGTATATAGAAAGAAATTAAGTTGCAAGAAAATAACTTATAATTTTAGAACAAATAATATGGTCAAAATCCCAAAATATCATCATTATTTTTCAAAATGGCCGCCGCGCCGCGGCACTGCGCTGATATATGTGACTTTTTCAAGTTTTCAAAATGCTGTAACTTTGCTTCTATAACATTAAATTGAATGAAATTTGCTACAGCAATTTACCAGATAGAATGATATCTGTATAGTTAAAATAAACAATATATTGTAATGGGAAGGTATTCTAATGACCTGTGCATTTTCAATGAAATATTAAAATGTGATCAATATGAAAATGTTGCGATTATTGACTTTCTCTCATTTTTACACGAAGATAATTCTGGAAGTGTACACAAGAGCTCTATGAAACTTTCTGGAATTCTCAAGGCAGTAGTAAACTATTAAATCAACAGAGGACATTGCTGTACTCAGCAGGAAAATTAATATTTCTTAACTTTGAATATTAAAAAAAGTGAAGAAAAAACTGTGAAATGACTCTACACGTACACGTGAGGTACCCAGTTTCAACATCTTTATTTCTATTCCAAATCAAAAATACACTTCAGCTATACGCAAATGTCTGTCCATTCTGTTTCTACTTAAAATTGTACAGTTCCACGATTATCTTATTAATGAGCTTGAAATCTGGGGTAAAATCTAAATGAACCAATTTATCCACTGTCATTAAGAGCCGGGCCATGTTTCACCAATTATCTCACATTTCGGTTGCACCTCTGTGGCAGGCTGGTCCATCAATGTAAACTTCCCAGACATCATTTCTTTTTCTTTTAGACTTTTTATTTTTCTCATCAAACTGGAAATATTAAGTGGTTGAATGACATCTGTGCATATGGACTGTAGGATAACTGGCAATGTTGACTTTACTGGCAATCCATGAGCCTGAATACCATCAATAATAACATTGCTGAGTACGAGTACTCTATATGTCAAATTTGACAATGTCAAATTAGCTGCAAGAATACAGAAAAATACCATTATAAGTGATGTCACAAAGTTTTCACAAAGGTGCGAGTAATAAAGTATGGATATCCAGTAACACAGTCAAACATACCATGTGCCATAATTTTAGTAAGGAATGCATGTTCACCTTGCTTGCACTTGCAGGTAAAAATTAATACACAGGGAATTCAGGTAGATTTTACCTACCTTTACTGCAAATACTACAATCACTGTGTAACTATACACATGTAAAATTAAGTAAAACATCACTCTGAACTTATATTTTTCAATGAAAGGGAAATTAGAAACAACTGTCCTCACAACAAACAACTTCAAAAGTGTATGAAAATCTAATGACAAATGATTTCAAATTTGTGTGTGAGGGCGCTGTTCACCAAAATAAACTATAACGTCGCAGATTTCGTCTCCAAAAAGGGACTAGATTCACAACATCACATCTTAAAATCATTCACAAGGACCATACATGTTCAAAAGAGTACTTACATCGACTGCTGCTTGGGAGACTCGCTATAATATCTTCAAGCGAAGGCATTTTGTCTCCGTCAATCCCACTCGCTGAATGTACCACCCACTACTACAGCCGGCCGCCATATTTGCCTTCCGTAGTCAGTGCACTGAAAAGTATGTAAAAGTTTATGCTCAAGCAACACGTGTTCTTCTCATCAGAATTTCATCATATTTCATGTAGACTAAGTTCGAATGTTAAAATTTATAAGAGTGGTAACTATTTTCTGAAAAAAAAATGGAAAACACACAAAAAACCGAAATATTTTTGCAGCTTTACTCACCCTTCTCTCATGCAAAAACTGCAACCACGTTTCACAAATAGTTAACACCTACATCAAAGTGGTTTGGTCCATAAACCTTTTGCCAAATATGGTTATCCTACGTTAACAGGAACACGTGGACAACGATACTATTGAAGGGTACGTACCAGCAGATTGCTCAAAGTGCGTGCCGTCTCAGGGCGAATTTTAGTGTGAGTTCGTCGGGAAGGCGCGCTCGGCACCAGATGTCATTTTTACTGCCAGCGTAGTTATATTTGCAAGCGGATTTATTTGGTGAAAATTGGCACAATTATAGAATTATTTATTCCCTGTCGAGTGATATAATTTGTTTTCAAATACATGAACTACAAATCAAGATACACGCTCTCAAATTTTTGAGAAATCTGTAGTGTGCAGCGCGTCGTGTCGATGTCGTAACATTTCACACAGCGTCTGGCCTCCCTACTCTTACTTTTATTGCCTATTACCCTGTATACTGATATGCCTGCTGTAAACAACAATTCTAGGCACATACATTTGTAAGACATTTAAATAGTTTTTATCTTATAATTCACCTCATATATCAAATTAATGCTCAGGAAATTTTTTATTCAAATATTGCAATTTGAAAAAAATATGTATGAACAAATAATTTAAATAATTTTTACTCCCAGAATACAAAAAATACTATTCACATATTTGCAAATGTCATTGTCAGACCAGACATTCCATTGAGATTATGTTAGCGGTGGGTTGGGCCATGTATGCATATATATACGTTAATATATTCAATAACCTATGACCTCTATAATACCTTCGGCATCTTCCTTCCTTCCAACTTTTTCTTCAAAAAATTTGACCCACAGTCTGTCAAATAGATGGTGTCGATGTTACTTCTTTGGAGGGCATGTACGTCCAGGGAAAGTTTTTGTTTTGCCATGTTCATGTGTTACCGGTAAAACTTGGTGGTTCACATCGAGTATGATCTACTTTGACTCGCCTCCAAGCCAACTGACTTTCAGCTTCAAACTCGCCATCAGAATCATTACTCCTCACCACAATTTCCCTGATTTCTGGTGGTAAATGTGCAAGGGCTGGATTGCCTGTAATGGCGGTAGACATCTTTAAATTTCCCCCAACGTCCGTAATATTCCGGATTCAGCAAAAGAAGGGTTAAACACAACTTGTATGTCTGTAGACTTGTGTATATATGAACACAACCTGTCTGTAAACCTATAGAAAATATCATTAAACACAAGTTGAAGGTTTGTAGACCTACAAATATCTACAAACCCAACCCCTATCTTCATCTGTGGATCCGTAGAGAATATCTACAAAAATACTCGTCTGCCTCTATATAAACCTATAGAACAAATCTACAAACACAAAGTGTTAGGCGCAAATGAACTGATAAGGTTCAGTAGTGCTACAGGCAGTGCTAAGTGTCTGTCTGTGTGTGGGTGTGTAAGTTTAAAGTCAAAAACCACTAAACCGATTGCCATTATATTTGGTGGGTATATTACCTCAGGTGTCTAGTTGGGAAATTGTTCAAATCAAAATGATCTTGCCACGGTTTGTGATTTGGGTCAAAAAATTTGATTTTTGGTAAAAAAATTTAAACTTAAAGGGACACAGGCCAAGTTTAGACGGTTTTTGGACGTAATTTTTGTTGCCTACGAAATGTTACATATTGTATTCTACTTACTGAAACACACTCATCCATTACTTGATACTGGTAGAACTCAATCTTGGTATTTAGGTATAATATAGAAAAGATGCGATGACATAATTGTTGGTACGTATTAACAAATGCTGAGAAAACCTGCCGTTACATGAATAACGCATGCGTTCTATCGCTGATAAAAAGTGAATCGTCACAGTTACGTCACGTACACTACGTCATCGAATATCTCAGAATGGCGGCACATAAGCTTGGCCCCGGTCGTCCGATGGTAAGCAGTTCGGCTAAAAAAGGGTCACGAGCAGTGTTTACCTCAGGGAAAATAAATATTTTTGGGCAGATCGACCGCTGGAAAGCAATAAAGGACAAACTGACGTTGAAGAGTAATCGAGAAGTTGCGGAATTCTTGATAAACTGGTAAGTATAAATGCACACGTAGAAAGCCATGATTGTACATGTTTTGCTGAGTGTCGTGTAATGTCATGATGTTTACAACCTACATGTTTGCACTTTCTACTGTGCACTGTGAGGTACAGTGAAATTTATTTCGGGAATCATGCACCAATTAAGGTCATTTCTATTGTATTCGAAGGTGGTGACAATATTGTAGAGGTGAATAACGTTCTGTTGTAAGTTATAGCAAGCTGTACGCTATACACGATACACTCACTTCCTGTTGAAGTTGTGCGTAGTGTTACTATTGGTATTAGATGTGAGAACTCGCGGATCGGCTCAACATTTACTAAGCTTACTCGCTGACGTTTTCAGCGTGATCGATCCAGCCTTACCAATTACCGTACGCTCTCCATTACACAATTTTGCAGAGGGTTTTTCTTTTTACCAATACTCGCGGGAACTGTCCAAGACAAACTTCGAGGTGCTACTGTACTGGTATACGTAGCGTAGTGCTACTTGCATGTCGACTGTACAATAGCAAGTCAGAATCGAGTAATTGCTTCGACTGCCCGGGTCGATAAATAGCTATACTATAAGATTATCTCAATGCAGAGGAGAAGTGTAATAACTAAAAAATTACTATTTCTTTATTTTATGCACATGTTTATAGTTAGACTTAGTGAGCGTACGGAGGTATATCTCCATGGTCAAACGATATGCAAGCTGTTTTGAGTACATGAAACCATAAAAGTGCGTTACAATTACATTGAAAATTGTTGGTCGTTGTTGTTCTTGGAGATCGTTTGAAGTAGCTCTTGTTTGTTTTATGTTCAAAGTTATTTCCAGTGATTTATGACGGATACATTAGTTGTTTGATGTGTGTGGGTGTGTGTGTGTGTGTGTGTGGGGTGGGGGGTGGGGGTGAGGGGGGTTTATGAATTCATTGTGTCAATTATGACTGCATGTTTGTTTTAGTTTTATTTAGAAAGCATCTGTCAAGTGGCATGTTCTCCACATGAATTAAATGTACAGATAGTGTACTTGTACATACTTATTAGTCACAGCTTCCATTATTTTATATTAGAATGGATAAATTAGTTTGTGTAGCTATGACATCAGCAATCAATGCCTTAAATTCCAATTTATAACCCCTTCTTGATGATTACACAATACCTAAAACCTACTGTCTTTGACTCCTGTTTTTTACCAGTACTGCTTTGACTGACTAAACAAGTTAGCACTGCAAAATAAGGACAATTTAGCAAAACCAGAAGACTAAGTAAGTCTAATAATAATAATAATACAATTTCTTGTACTGCAGTATTGTAATCAAGTGTTTTTACATTATGCGGTAGGTATCATGATCATAAGGAGTGTAGAAGGGGTGAACCACTGCCAAGTACATCACATCATGCTACAATGATGGAAGACCCAGCATTTACCACAAGGCAACAAGATGATGAAGCGAGGTCCACAGCTGGTGTAAATATTTTAACTTTTAGCTTTCACTGTGAACTTTGATTTGAACTCTTGGTATTCCATTGGCTAGAAACTAATTTTATGTATGTATGTATGTATGTATGTATGTATGTATGTATGTATGTATGTATGTATGTATGTATCAGTGCTGTAACTCACTCTGAATTTGTTGAATTTAAATGCATGCAAAAGGTTCAGTAATATTTAAAAATAACATATATTGTATAAAAGTTTAAAGTTGTATTGTTTCACATGCTTTTCAGGTCTCGTGGACAGCAGTGTAAAGTTACTGAACAAATAATTACCACCACCACTTCAACCCCAATTCACAGCTATTACATGGGTGCAATGAAGGAATTAAGTGGTCCTGACATTTCTGAAATTTCTGCAGCAAGTGAATCAGATCGGTAAGGTATTGTTGTTATTCAACAAAAAATCTGGGGTTTCTATTTTAATGCACATTTTTTTTTCAAAATTGGTCTCATGTCACTAATGAAAACTATACAAAGAGTATTAAACTACAAAGGAGTACTCTACTCTACTCAAGTTATTGATATGTATTATGTATGATAAGAGCTGCTTGTTTTGTGAAATTACAATCTAAGATCTTGAACTTCATCTAAAATTGTACACTATACTGCGTCTCATTTTACTGATATTACGAATGCTTGGTACCAAAAGGATGAAGATATGTACTATGTGTTCTGTATTCTGTTACCATGCACAATAAAAAAGTTATATTGTGATTCTTACCTTACCACAAGATAATATTTGAAATAGAAGATATGCTATCACATCACAGAAAATTTAGCTCCTTGAATGAAGAATGTGATTAGATCCATTGATCCGTTTTAAGTTTTAGTTTGTATATTTGCCAGTGGTTACACCATCCTGAGTTTTTAAATGTACCTAGTTGTAATACATATTGAAATTTGTGATTTATATTCAGACATGTCCAGCTGGACACCTCGAATACAAATGGTGCTCGCAACCAGTTCTGAATAGCAGGTTACATAGTGGAGATCTAATGACAGCAGCAGCAATATTTTTGTCAGGCAACAACTATGCAAACATTGATAGGTTTGCCAAGGTGCTCTCTTTGAAGTTATTGTGTCAGACCACATTCAACAGAATACAAAGAACCTGCCTTGTACCATGCGTAGACAAATTTTGGAAGGAACACCAGTTAGAGCTATGTGCATCATTTGAGGGTGAAACACTGGTTCTACTTGGTAAGTGCACTCATTTGTTTTTGATAATATTTATATGAATTTTAAGATGTACATCAGTTCCTGAAGATGCAAGTATCAAGTTTGTCCAGTAAAGTAGCTATATTTGTCAAATGAAATTCATTACGCATAGTACTCATTTATTATGAGATACAAGCTTTCTTTTTATGACCCAAGCTTGCCCTTGTGTGCACGTACATTTCACGCACAATAAATGGAATGCACACAGTCACAATTCTGGTGCTTGCATCACTTGTTAGCACAACTGAACAGAGGTTCAACAGTGCTGTCTGTAGGTGTAGTGAATCATCTATGTACAATACTCTAAACCTAATATATGTAAGTTGTTTTGTTGAACTCATTATAGTTTGCTATTGAGTTGATGTATGACTTGAACATAAGTTGTGTTTAGTGTCCCCTTTCAAACCCACTCTCTTCATGAAAGATCTGAACAGTTTATGTAGCTTCTACTACGAGACACAAATATACCCTGCATTCAAATTGCAGGGTAAATCAGAAGAACATACCATGTGTCATTATGCAACAACAGATGAACAATCCTCTAGCGGAGAACTCATTTTGTGAACTGTTTTGCAAAATCTCTATTTCAAAAAATATATCTTTCTTAATTCTATCTTGAAGGTATCATAGAGGCTACAATAAAAAGAGCAGCACATGGTCTACGAAAACAGTGAAAGAACAGAAAACATATCCACATTATACAGCCTAGAAAAAATCAATTCTACAAACACGGCTGGAAGAAAAAAGGGGAATGCAACACGAGAGAACTGGAGCCAACTGATCCAAGGAGAATATCAACACATCTAGCACCAGTAACTCCACCTCCCACATCTCTTCTGGTGGAGCAACATGTGTCTTGATACCACTAAACTTATATGACTTTCATGAACATGAAGTGTCTGCAATATCCAAAACCTTCAAAAAAAGTTGTTTCAAGAGTTCCTGGAAAGCTGTAGTGCAGTGCTCAGACACAGCAGTTTGATTTGATTGGATAACCTTGTGAATAGTACCAAGAGAACCATTTGCTACAAAACAAATCTAAGGGAGCCTTCAGTAATTCCGGGGGGGGGGGGGGGATTTAGGGTATGTCTGAGCTGTAAAATGTGACCCCCTTTCAAGCCAAAGTTCTAAAATCTGACCTCCCCCATCTCAAAATGACAAATTCACTGATAGATGGATGGAAATTATGTGGACATAATAGATGTAACGTTTAATGATTTTTTCAATATGTTTTGTTCTGTTTATCAACTACAGTTTTTAGTTTCTTGTCCTACTCCATAACACACATTGAAACACTCCTGTCTTTGGCTAACACTTGTAAACGTAAACACAACCTGTATATGAACAAACTGCATTGTTATTTTTTACAAGTGAATTTTAGTCTGGACTAAAACTATCAACAATAACAGTGCACTTTACACATATACAGGCTGTGTTGACAAGCCAAATACAGGGTATTTCAGCATGTTTTAAAGAGTAGAACAAGAAACTGCACTTGACACACACAACGAAAGTATTGAAACAAGATCATCAAGTTACAGATACTGTCTCTTTAATGATTTAATTACACAACACATATTTCTGCCATGCACAGGTATTACCAAACTTACTGGTACATTATTCTTTGTTTATAATGGATATCGTGATTTCCATGTGGTACACACTCTCCTCGATAGAGTAACCTGTAATAACGCTGAAATCTCAGTATCACTTTGTGGATTGTTTTTTTCACTACTCTCACTGTCGCTTTCCTTAGTGTCACTATCACTGTCATTCAATACATTGAGGACAACAACAACAACAACAAAAACAACCAAAACAACATGATCATCATCATCAACATCATCATCATCATAATCATCCTCTCGAGTCAGTGGAGCTGGAAGCACTGCTGTTTATTTCTTCTTCCTCTTGGCTTTCATTTGTTTCCTTGGCCATTTCATATCACTCTAGTATCTGCTGGCTAACGAGTATAAAGTTGGCGTCAGATTCAGATAGCGTCATATTGAGCGTCAGATAGCCTTAGATCTGAAGACACCCGACGGCTGGCCGGAAGGACAAACCTGAAATAATACTGTTGAGACTACAGGGAAATATTCCCCTTCACAACCTTTTGATGGCAGTAGGAATGTCTCTGCTTGCACAATTTTTATTTGGGAAAAATATGTGAAATAGAGTTGAAATACTTGCCACCAAGACATTGATAGCCCCAAGTTCAGCCACTGTATGTTCGTTGGTTGATACATTTTGCTAATAATGTACATGGCGTCAGTAAAGGTGTCAGTAAAAATTAAGTTTATGTTGCCATTTTTAAAAATAATTTAAATTTGAATTTTAACAATTGTGCAGGCAGAGAGATTCCACCTTCCATCAAGAGAATCTTTCCCTGTAGTCTCAATGGTATTATTTCAGGTTTGATTGAATCCGTCGGGTGTCTTCGGATCTGAGACTATCTGACACTCAATATGACGCTCAATATGACGCTACCTGAATCTGAATCTGCCGCCAACTTTATACTCGTTGCTGGCCAAAACTTTTTCCAACGTGAGCCGCTCCAAGTTTTACTTTGTCTTTCTACAAAAGCTTGTATTCAGCATGTCTGTGACACAGGTCACTCTTTGCGTGGAAACCGCACACACTTCCCTGTATACAATACACTCAAGACATAACCTTTTGAAAGTCAAGACTTTTTGAGGTCTGAAAGTTCCCATGTATTGTTTATGGAAAAAAGCTCAGTTTCATCAGTTTACTTGTAATATGTAATATTTAAACTTATGGCTTTGGCACTTTTTCCATAGACAATACATGATGGGGACTTTCAGACCTCAAAAAGTCTTGACTTTCAGACTTTCAAAAAGTTATGTCTCGAGTATATTGTATGTAGGGAAGTGTGTGTGATTCCATCAGTTTATATACTACTCTTCGTTTGAAGGGATATGTGTTGTTTCTCTCAGAATTGTAGACTTTGTTTGAAATAGTGCAGAGTGCATTTTAGAATAAATAATGAGTCAACGTATAATGTGAACCCCCCTCCCCCCGGACGGGTTTCTAAAATATGAACATCCCCCTTCGACATGCTTCGAAAACATGACCAATCCCCCCAGCCCACCCCTTGCAAAGTCCCCCGAGAGAATTATGCCTATTTGCACTATATTGACATATCTTTAGTAATTACTGTCAGTCATACAAATCGCACAACTGATTACATGTGCAAACATACATAAATAGATACATACATACATACATACATACACACATACATACAGATAGATACATACATACATACATACACACATACATGCACACACATACATACGTACGTACGTACGTACGTACATACATACATACATACATACGTACGTACGTACGTACATCAACAAAATGTAGAAATAATGACTTCCTTGACAAAGTTGTATTGTCACACTTCCAAGTTATCTTTATGTTATGGTTTGCAGGATGTTTATGAGTAAAAACATTGAACACAATCTTGTAACAGCCTGTATGCACACTAAACACACTAGAGACACGAAAAGTAAGATTTAATAGTAATCACAATCAATTTATTCATACAACCTACATGACAGAGGTAAGGGTAATGAGTGTGTGTGCATGTATGTAAGTATGGGGTTTCATAGGCTGTCCATAAATGATTTTAAAGGAGACATTATCAAAACTAACAATTAGTCATTGATAGCAATCATTGTACATAAGCAGTGAAAGTGTATTTCTATTATGCGATATGATGCTATGTGGTTTACCATATAAAACTAAAATATACATGCACTGCATAAACATTGATTGTGTTCACTTACTATGGTTTTCAAGAATCAGACAATATTATATACCATTGGTTTGTGTAGACCTATGAAAATATTTCACTAAAAATGTAAGGAATTCATAGCAGCATGTTTGATATGTAGAATCCTAGCTGCATACTACAGTAGCACATTTCACTTTCAGTTGGTTGGCATATGCTGACAAATAATTATGCAAACCTTTGGTCATTGTTGCTCACCATACTTAGTGAGAGTTTACTGAGTGAGCAGTTTGTTAAGTCTGTTTTGTCATTGAACAAGTGGCTCAAACACAGACCGTTGATTTGCATTGATTATTCCATCTGTGACTTTGCCCTTTACACTGCTGCCCATGGTGCCAGGTTGCCTAGATAAAAGAATGGTAAAAAAGGTTCAAATGTAAAAATGTTGTACACTATTGTTATTTTCTATTTTTACACAGTAGATATGCAAGACATTGTACAGATAATATAATAAATATTGATCAACTTATCTGTGTTGTAATTATTTCTGTCAGGTGTGCAGTATCCTAGATCTGTTGCCCCCCCCCCCCCCCCCCCCGCCCCATAACTGACTCTCCAACAGCCTCACCCCCATAAAAAACTACCTAAATAAATAAATGATAGAATTCTGATTATATACCTACAATCCCATTTTATTTGGACCAATTTGAACTAAATGTACTCTTAAAAGTGCAGAAATGAAAGGCCAGACATTATGAACCTAATCCATTGTACACTTGAAGAAAATAGAAAACTTTGGGCAATGAGGTTTCACAACACGTCTGGTGCCTATGCCCAAATAACAGGCTGTGAACAGCTTCTAGCTTTGTACTTATCCGTCAATCACATGTAAATATCCTCAAAGCTAGCTATGCCAAAATAGATTTACATCTGCGCGAGTGTGGGCATCGAGGTGGACGCCACAATTACATGTAACTAAAGATAAACAAATTGTGAAGTAATCGACGTTCGACCAGCTGACAGCTAGCGCGAACAACACACGTAGCACTTTCGCTACGTCTCTCTCGGTCCTACGCTAGTTGTTTTTCTTTGCAAACCCCGTAAGAAAATAAAAAATAAAACGAACAATAATGATGAGTCATACAAGATAAAATATAAGAATGGACAGAGAGCTAGATCCGTAGAGAGAAAATTCACCACACTTACATTGCGTCGGCAAGGTCAGCAGCTTCCATTGTTTTTCAAGAGGGTCATGGGTCATAGCATAAATTACCATCTTGACGTCACGGAAGTTTGTTGTCCTTATCACGTGATAACATTCAAATTCTCTGAACGTACAATGATAAGATGGCTGCAAGGTTTTGCCGCCGGCGATTTGTCGCAAATCTTTTAGCTGTGCTAGCAGAGTCAGAAGATGATATTTAACTCCATCGAAGTCATGAATCGTTGTAAACACTATACTTTATTAGTTTCGTGATGGTTTTACGTAAGTATTTCATTTCAACCACCAAATTAAAAAAACGTCTAAACTTGGCCTGTGTCCCTTTAAAAACTGCAAAGCGAATCGGTCGGAAATTTGGTGGGAACTTTCTTAGAGGTGTTTAGATTGAGAATTGTTCACAACATATCAGTAAAATGCAAATTAGGGCTAAAATGTGTCTTTTTGGTCAAAGGTCTTTATTTCCAAAACTACTCAGCAGATTGTTGAGTAAAAGTTAAACCTGTTAAATTGGTATGATTTAGCTCCAAATTGATTTAAAAAAAAATAAAGATATACATAACCTTGTAGACACATCACTTTAAAGTTTGATTAGGATGTTGCTATACTTGTCTTGATTATAAAGTAAACTTCCAACATAGGGTGGCTGGATTATTATGATGGAAATTAGTTATGAAAATTTTGTTTTGGTTACAACTTTCATAAAATTATATATCTATCATTGCCCTGAACATGAAGTATTCTTGCGACAACGCAATATTTGTGCTATTTTCTCTCTGTAGACTTGCATATCTACAAAGATTTCATATCTTTAGATTTACAAAACTGTCAAAGACAAAAAATATATCTCGGTTTGTTGATAATTTATCAATCTGGAAACCATGCAAGTCCGGTCACAAGTCTCATTCATCCATTTCTTTAAAGTGAAATCAGTTTTAGTCTTGTGTGAATTCATTAATGAAGAAACACAGCATATATAAAAATAAGTCTTGCTTTATTTTGAGTTTTTTTTAGCACAACTGAACTGAGGTACAGTAATGCTATAGGCATGGCAAAGTGTCTGTCTGTGTGTGTGTGTGTAAACAACTTCAAGTCATAAACCGTAGCACAACTGAACTGAGGTTCAGTAATGCTATAGGCATGGCAAAGTGTCTGTCTGTGTGTGTGTGTGTGTGTGTGTGTGTAAACAACTTCAAGTCAAATACCGCTGACTGATTGCCATGATATTTGGATGGTGTATTACCTTGGGCATTATGTCAAGTCTCCCCACTCAGGGGCAGCTCCAATTTCCGGAGAAAGGGAAGCCCCATGGGCATGTATGTCTCCTTTGGGTGTTGGACTAAACAAGGGAGAACTACAGGGTGGTTGTTCAACCCCTGAATGGTCCATGTCACTGGTTATGGTTGGGATAGTGGATATAAGTGGAGGCTTGAACTCTGCCCGGTAAGTTTGTGGAACAGGCAGCCTGTCTGGATGGGATGACTGCTGCCTCCACTTAACTAAAATGGTGGGGTCCTCTAGAATTCGGGTATCCACCGTAGTCCCACTGGCCTTCACCAAACTGGGATGTAGTGCTTTGGGTTCTTGCTTCTTCCACTTATGGAGATGTCCAGAGCCCTTCTCCTTGGCCAGCAGGTCCAGATCTTCTTGGGGTAGATACTTGTTGATCCACGACAAGGGCTTCTGTAATAAAACCTGAATGTCCCCACTGACAGATTTCACCCAGGTCCATAGGCGTTGTTTGTATGCTAAGGCATGCTGACCTATAAGGATTTCAGATACACATGCTTCAGGCATAGTACTGATATACCCAAGGTCAAACACTAGCTCACCTGGGGGGCACAAGTTTTCTTCATTGGTCATCTCAGATAACTTAGTGGCTCAATTCCTTCCTCAATTCTGTAAACTCGGTGGGATGGTTCTGGGGTGGGGTGGTGGTTGGGGTTGCAGTCTTGGGTGTCCTGCGTTGGGCGTCCCTCCGCTCAGATCTCCAAGACCGCTTGGGGTTGTCGGAGGCCAGTTACTGGCTGGGCATGCATGCATACTCTTTCATTTTATGTGCTGCCTTTGGTGTTATTCTCACACAGGTTCCATGGTACCACTCAGAGCATGAGTCACATTGTATCATAAACTCACCCTTATATGGTTTCCTACATATGCAATACACTGTAGTGGAATCACTGATACTTACCTTGTATTTGCCCCGAGTTTGTTTAAATTTCGAAATCCAAGGTGGAACATTTCTACTACAACATAGCTTAAGCCTGTCATGATTTGCCGTGAACATGGACTGTTTTAATTTGACCTTGTATAAATAAGGAGTGTATTTACTTACAATAACTCCCGGGCCTTTCCATGGACCTAACAGTTTATGGCATTTACCTTTAACTGCACTTGTATCAAGTATATAGACACAGTCACCCACTTTATAAGATTGTACATTCACTGGTAGGTCATAATTCCTCTTTATGATTTCTTGACTAGTTTTCAATTTGCATCTGGCTATTTCATGAGCTGTTTTGATTGCTTGTTCTAAGTCAGATACAAACTGGGAGTGTCATGGGGATTGGGGGTCACCCTCTTTGGGTAATATATAAACACTAGGTCAGCAGACATATTAACCTCTCCCGACCAAGCATCAGTTTATTGACTTGTGTATCCAGTACTACTTTTGTAGACCCATAGAAAATATCTACAAGCCATACCCCTATCTTCATCTGTGGATCCGTAGAAAATATCTACAAGCCATACCCCTATCTTCATCTGTGGATCCATAGAAAATATCTACAGGCCATACCCCTATCTACATCTGCAGATCCGTAGATATATCTACAAAAAATTGTCTGTCTCTATAAACCTATAGAACATATCTACAAACACAAATTGTTAGCACAACTGAACTGATAAGTTTCAGTAGTGCTATAGGCATGGTTAAGTGTCTGTGTGTGTGTGTGTGTTTGCGTCTGTCTGTCTGTTTGTTTTGCATGTTTATAAATCAATCTGGAAACCATGCAAATCTGG
Source organism: Glandiceps talaboti (assembly GCF_964340395.1). Classification (NCBI taxonomy): domain Eukaryota; kingdom Metazoa; phylum Hemichordata; class Enteropneusta; family Spengelidae; genus Glandiceps; species Glandiceps talaboti. Next base: position 9,424,978 of record NC_135565.1, read on the forward strand.
TCACAAGTCTCATTCATCCATTTCTTAAAGTGAAATCAGTTTTAGTCTTGTGTGAATTCATTAATGAAGAAACACAGCATATATATGTAATAATTCTTGCTTTATTTTGAGTTTTTTAGCACAACTGAACTAAAGGTTCAATAATGCTATAGGGATGGCAAAGTGTGTGTGTGTGTGTGTGTGTGTAAACAACTTAGAAGTCAAAAACCGTAGCACAACTGAACTAAAGGTTCAGTAATGCTATAGGCATGGCAAAGTGTGTGTGTGTGTGTGTGAACAACTTAAAGTCAAAAACCGTAGCACAACTGAACTGAAGGTTCATTAATGCTATAGGCATGGCAAAGTGTCTGTCTGTCTGTGTGTGTAAACAACTTAAAAGTCAAAAACCGTAGCACAACTGAACTGAAGTTTCTTTAATGCTATAGGCATGGCAAAGTGTCTGTCTGTCTGTGGATGTGTCAAATACCGCTGACCGATTGCCATATTTGGTGGATGTATTACCTTGGGCGTCTAGTTGGGAAACTGGTGTGATTTCGGTAAATGTAAACGTAAAAAGGTAAATTTGTGTCTGTCCGTAGATGGACAAAAATGTCTACAAACACAACTTATTTGTGTCTGTCTGTAGATAGAATTATCTGTAAACCCAACTTGCGCGTTTGTCCGTAGACTGAGAAAATCTCTGTGTTGTCCATATGATGGCCTGCTCTGGTGTAATACTTAATGCTTGGGTGTATCCTCAATATACAGGTATATAAGACTCTATGTAAACCATAAGTGAGACTGAGTCTGAGACTCTCAGTGTGAAGGAAGTCCAAAGTGAGACCAGACCGTATCTGAGACTGGATTTGAGACTTGTATGATGTAAACAATAAACAGTGAACAGCAACAGAAGTCATCACATGACCAACGGATGCAGCTAGTACGCTATTGCGACTCACGTAAATGGCAAAAGTTGAATCATTATCACATTCCTCCAGTTGTGATTCCTCCAGTTCCTCTCTTTACACTAGATAAGTTTTGAGTCAAACTCATACACTTTATCTCTGTTCAGGAGATTTATGCTTTCTCTTATGTGATGCCAGTGGAATAACATAATTTCATGTAATAACCTGTTTTCTGATACATGTACTAAAAAAGTGTCACTGTGGATTACCTTATATCTGTGTCATAAAATTCTTCTGCTCTTTGGGTTATTTACAGTTGCCAGATTTTTCTGAAAATCCGACCTGGGCGACTATTTGGAAAATAGGGTAAGACAGGCCTCAAAGAGGTAATAATTGAGCTTATCCTGAAAAAAAAATTATCTGAAGACAAAACAAAATTACAAAAAATAAAATTATTGCAAGTGCGTCTGTAGTTGAAAAGCCATATACATGTAAGCAATGTGTATTGCCCATAAGACCTTTATTCTGTCTCTTTCTGATAACTGTAATAATTGGAATGTACATTTGTTAATGTATAAATGTTTAACCGTGTCCATTTGCCTTTTTAGCACAACTGATCATAAACAGAGATCCCCGAAAGCTAACAGTAAAAGCACAGTTAACTTGTGTGTGTGTGTGTTGACATGAACCACTTAAAATTAAAAAAAACTGCCAGAATGTTGATAAATGTTTATCAATCTGGAAACCATTTAAGTTCACAAGTCTGGTATTTAACCATTTCCTCAGGTAGAATCTGTTTTCGTCTCTCTTCACAGAAATTCATTAATGGACAAAATCATATGAATCCCTGATTTTTGCTGCATTTTGTCCTAAAAAGTGACACTTAATTCTTATCCCTTTGAACGGGGTGCCATAATAACGGGCTTCGTCCATCTCTGCATGTATGCGTCAAATGGGTCTCAAAGCTGTGAAGTGCATCTTCAGTTTCTACACACTAAGAATAAATTTAATTTTAAATTTCCAATGAAGTATGGCAAACATGTCTTTGACTGGTCCATCCCATCTATTTTAACTGAGAGATATCCTTTTGGAAACTGTCTTGCCTTTCAGGTATGTTTGTAATATTTTCTTCTTCCACACAGTCAACACCTTGACAAATGAAATTGTCTGGCATTTACTACATTGTATTCTATCAAAATTTGCAGCTGCTGATGGCATATATAAACATGCACCAAACTGTAAACATCCACAATCGGGGGCAGGATCATGGGTGGGCGGGATCACCAATCGTAGCATTTACTACATTGTATTCTATCAAAATGTGCATCTGCTGATGGCATATATAAACATGCACCAAACTGTAAACATCCACAATCGGGCGGGATCATGGTTGTATGTGACATGTTTGACACTGGTTTTCCTCTGTAGTTCTGCATCTGCCTTGCGATGGAGCCATGATGTAGTCTACATTGGCTTGTTGTAAGCACTGGATAGTTGATGATACGGGACATCAATAATAATGACTTCACCAAAATGGACATACCTCAGAGGCTCTCTCCGCCACATCCTGGTTGTTCAACCATAGTAACATCTGGAATTTGTCAGGTTTAACGGTTTGACAAGATCCGTGTTCTTGTAGTAGTACTGTATGCCAACTCTCACTTACTCTACAAAGTTGGTGGCCATCTTGAAATCTCGACCATGTGCTTATTTCTTGCAGACTAATTTGAGCCCCTGCCAAAATTACAGCAGAAACTCCCAACACCACTAGACAACTGTTTAGCTATCTATGTACACTAGCTGAGCCATTACCAAAGTTACCATAGGAAGTTGTACACCACTAGACTAGTCTATGCCATGTAATAATTCATACAGTGATTCTTCATTATCTACCAAATCGAATGCCTTTTCTAAAGTCAATAAAAGTTGCATACGTCTGCAAACCAGCTGAAATTCTATTTCGGTTAATTGATGTTAACACAAAAATGCGGTGATCTTCACAGGATCTGCCCTTACTGAAACCATTCTGTTCATCAACGAGAAGACCCTCGCACTCTAAATGTGAAATTAACTTATTGTTGAGAACAGCACTCTAAAGTTTTGAGACAGTTGATTGTAGACTTGTTGCTCTATAAAGGAATCCTATAGTCCATCGTATTTCCTTTCTTTTGCCTCCAAAAACTGTCTAAACTCAGCCTGTGCCCCTTTAACATGGTAAATGTGGCCTTTCATATTAAAACAGGCATAAACAAGTCAAGAACTAGTCATTTAATTTCACAACAAAACATCATTTGATCTAAGCTTATTATTTAACTCATTTTTTGAATTGATAAGCTAACTTCGAACTCATCTCTCCTCTTTTTTCTGCTCTCTTTTGAACTATGAAAGCGATCTCCTAAATATGCTTACCTATACAATATTTAGTAGGCTCCACCAACCATACTTTTTGGTTTTCCTCAAAACGATAATTGACTCAGGGTTTATTCCATTGTGCCTCGTAAGTTTGAGGTACACGCCAGACCCACAACCAAATATGTCTTTCAATGTTGAAGTTCGAACCTTTGTGATGAGAGAAAGATTCAAAGTCGAACAGTCATTTTTAGCTCCGCTGTCAGCGAAAGCTGAAAGCGTAGCTTTAGGTATAGGTGGGTATTGAGGTATAGAGAGTAGAGTGAATCATAGGTGTCCGTCAAACTTTTATATTTTTACTATCTACTCCGGAAGTGACAGTCGGAATTCTTCGATATTTGGTGTGCATGTTCCCTGGGGGGAGGCTATTCAGATTTGTTCATGCCAAGTTGATCTGTGCCATTTTCAATTTTTTATGATTTTTTTTCATAAAATGTCATTTTGATCAACTCCTTGAAAACCTCTTATTAGATTGCTTTGATATCTGGCGTGTTGATGCGCAGGGGGTAGCTTACTCAGATTTGTTAATTTCAAGTCAGCACATCCTCATTTTTATTTTTTAGGATTTTTTTTTTGTAATTTGAAAAAAAAATGAATATGTTAATGAGCATAATGACCGACGCCATATTGGAAATCAGTCGACGAGACTTTAAGTAAACTGCCACTTTTCAAAAGACACTATTGACGTCAAACAAGCAATGTAATATGTGCTATAGTCATAATTCTACGCATTGGGCGCCCAAATGACAAGCGTTTGTTCGAAACAGGGTTGTAAACTTCAAATCAGTCCGCAACATCCTCATTTGCATACTCTATCCTGATTCGACCAGAAGCTGAAGGTGACCTCATTTGACCGAGCGATTTTCCACAGCAAGTATCTTGAGTATCAACACAGGACGTTCTTGGTACTCACTAAAATCACACTTCAGACCCACTATAAAAGTGTGATGTTTTCAGATAACATGTAACTTGTGGTTAATTCTATATTGTCGTGCAATTTGGAATGACAGTGAACCAGAATTCAGACAACTTGCGTAAGGAAGGGCATGCCAGACATGCGGTTGAAGTTATGGCCGACAGTTCACATGTAAAGTTAAACGACATGAACGTGTCTTGCCTTTCCAAAATGCAAATATTTGGCAAGTAAAAATAATTAAAATAATTACAACTTTAATTTGGCTTCAGACTTTGCATTATGTTTTGCGTATCTTTCCCCGTTTTACATGTAAATCCGAAAAGGTTCTCTCTCATCATGTCATCAGTGTCAGTGATCATACCGCGCGGGGCTGCTTTGAGTACGAGCGAAGTGAGGCATGTTGAGGTATTTTGTTGAGAATTATAAATATTGCGAAATGTCAAGTACAAGGTTTAAATACAATGGAATGATGAAAAAAATGGCAGAGTCTGCTGACAGGCGCCGGTCACAAGAAACACTGTGAATTAAAATATCAGACGATGTATGTATTAATCGCCGACAATCCACCCGTATGCACGAGGGACTAACCCGGAAGCAAGTCGTTGTCAGCCATACGTTACAGTGGTAACATCGTCCGAGAAATCGCTGCGTTCAGAGTGTCATTATTCACAGAATTGTTGTTTTCGAGTGAAAACCCGTCTTGAATTGTATAACTCTAACAAATGAAGACATGTCAAGTTATATTTTGAAAGTTGTATCGCTAGTTTGAGACGATTTTCTCACGTACTATAGTACTATCGAGGCTTACTTGGAAGTAGTAGGACCTTACTCCAGTTCATCGGGAAGTTTAGCCAGTCCGATAATTCTTTCTGGTTTAGTTTACAACACTTTTGATCAATCACGCAGATTTTGTTGTGATGAAAAGAAATAAAAAAAAATCATTTCAACCATTTCGTTGTGTTTTCTTTGTGAAAGGTAACCGAACATGAACGAGTGTTACCACTGTAACGTATGGCTGAGAATGACTCTCTTCCGGGTACTTGAGATTGTCGCCGTACGGAAACTAAGATGGTGATTAATACATTTCTTCCATATATATATCTACCACAACTAGTACAAGTTGAATGTTGTTGACTTTGTAAATTTGTTAGAAAATTGAAATTCAAATTGCCTCAAAATTATTTTAGATCCCTAGTTTATTTCATTCATCATTAAAATTTTCCAGGGTTACAGCTGTAAGACACTGGAATTATTTATAGCCAACCTCAAAATCCTCTTTTTTTCTTTTTCTTGTGTGCATTTCCCAGTCATTTTTTTCTGAGATTTTGTGCAATTTTTCATAACAGTAGATTTTTGTTATAAAATGGTGACTATGGTATAAAAGTACAATACATTACCAACTTCTGTGTAAAATGTGTTTTATAGTGAGACATCATATGAAACCACTAACCACTTTATTGCATCGCTAAAAAAAACTGCATAGTGAAGACCTGAACCACTTCTACATGTCACCAAAATAAAAAATTAAATTAAAAAAAAAACCAGCGGAGCTATTCTGACCGATAGGTCGCTTGTTAGGGTTTACAGGCTGAGCTTAGACGGTTGTTGGATGCAATTTTTGTTGCCTAAAATACTTCAGTGTAAATTTTGATTTGATACACTGACCTGTGGTGTGACCCTTGCTAGCTGCTTGTCGACTGAGTGTATACTGAAAGCGAAGCTTATAGACAGATTTTTGTAGGCTTTTTTGTGTACAGAAGTGGGAGTGTGTTCATAAATTCAAGGACACCTGTCATTTATTTCAAAAATGAAATTTTATTGGTTGTTTGAAACCAAAAATGTGGGCATTACGACGTAAATAGGATGGTTTAAACAGCCTCATTTACATATAGTCACTTGATTAGAATGGAATGTGACGTCATTTTACGTCATTTGTGAACTGTGCATGCGCAAAACTAAGTTGTCTGCAAACAATGCAATCAATCGGAACATATGTGTACTCTCTTGGCTGCTGGTCTGGGCTGCTTGTTCACAGTTTTTTCTGTTATCGGAAAAGTGGGTTGTAAATTACATTCTTGACGATAAAAGTACAAGATCAACTTCAAATATTAAAATGTAAAAAATTTATTAATATAAAACAATAATTTGGAACTATCTTGATCAACGTTGCAGCCGAACTGCATTTTTGTGTCTTGACACCTGTTGTTTAAACTTGACCCACAAATTTGCAAGAGACGGGTCATAAATGACCAACTCTAAAATTTGTTGTAACGCGAAAACAATCCACTATTGCTCTCAGACTGAAAATATTGTTTTATCTAAGCAGTCAGAGTAAAAAGATAGGTACACATTTGTGGAGTGTTCTAAAAATAAATATTTTCCATCAAAGACACCTGTCTGTTATAACATTTTAGAAAAATCTTTGAAAGATACAAATTAGAAAAGGGAATTTTGTGTACAGTATGTCAAAAAATTACACTGTTTTGAAACTATAAAACTGTGATGTTATTCTGTCTAAACAAATATGATCACTCATAGGATAGTCAGTATGTAATTGAAAGCATATATGTATCTGTTCAAATTGGTGTTTAACAGTATGTGATTTCTGGTGATTGTTGTGTACATTGGGGTATTAAATTATAATAATTTTTGTAATGTTCCACAAAAATTTATGATGACCCAGACTTTCAAAAGATGCAATAACACAATACATTTCAGGCTCACTGCACTGGTAGCTGTTTTTGTCTTCTGGAAGCCATTTTCTTCTTATTGCTGTACATTGTTTGGACCATTTGAAACGGCTCTCACATGTATTGGCAGCTGATGGGCAGGCAAAGGGCTGACACACTATACATAATACAGAGAGAAAGATGCTACAGTTATATACCTCTGTTGGCAGAAAATCTACCTTTCACTTTCACATTGTAAGGAGCAGATGGTATCAAAATGCAGGAGTTGAGATTGGCACCATGTGTGACTACCAAGTATGGTATCTAGTCTTACAACAAGACTTACTGGGCATTAAACAATTGGAGAGATGGGATGGCGAATGTAACTGGTAACACACACACACACACACTACTTGTGTGAATTTGAAATCATTAAGGCAGTGCAAGAAGTTAAATTAAGCTAAACTGCTCTACTGTCAACATCCATCAAACAGTCTCCAATAGCTAAGTATTGTAAGTTGTTAGTTCCTCTGTTCCTTCGAACCTTCAAGACTCAATGACTTTGAACTATCAAATATATTCTTAACACATTTGGCAGTAAATTCTTTCTCAGTATACATAACATTTATGTATGAAACCTTGCTTGATGATTGATTATGCTCTCCATGACACCAAGTGTTGATAGTCCAGCTTTAAGTCTGATAGTATAGAAATTAAATGGTAGAAACTCTTATTAGTTAAAACACTATACAGGCAAACTGATATGAACTTTTGTATGAGGTGGCATGCAAATCGCCACATGCCCTTGAAAGTTGCAAATACATGTAACATGACAATCAGTCATGTGACATGCAAATTTCATGAGTTGACCGACCACTGTTGTCGCCACATTTGATATGTTTGTACGATGACAAAACAGAAGAGCAATTTTTTAAACAGTCTCGAGCAATGTTGAAATGGAGGGGGGGGGGGGGTGGGGAGTTGAAGTAGAAACTTGAAAGGGGGTGGGATGTTAAACAGACAACAATTTCTTAAATCATATGTTACATTTTTCAAAAGTTTTGGACAAACTCCTCTTTGACTTTAGCACTCAGGTCACGTCTAATGTTTTGTGATTTTTGTCATTAGTTTGGTATCAGGAAATGTACATATGTTCTGGATATCCTTCAAAACCCCCTTAAGTTAATTCTGTGAGAAGAAGCTGTTTGAGAAATGACAAGGTAGTCCTAGACAAAGTGTTATTCATATTGGAAAGGAATGACTCTAAAATGACGTTGTCTCCTGTACTTAATCCTTATTTATGAAATTTTGTCTACATTTTGTTGAATAAATTGGGTGTAATGTCCTTGAGACAAAGTTTGTGAATTCTAAACTAATGCTATCATCATCTTCTTACATGTACACTTTTGTGTGTCTTCATGTTTTGATATAAAATCAAGTACTGGTGTCGGTTATTTTCTTAAGCCGTTGTTCACCACTAATATTGAGCTCAAAAGCATCTTTGTAGCAGCAGGTACCAGATATCCTGAACTCTTCTCCTGAACGTTAATGAGTGAAAAGGTTGACTGGCACATGACCCTTTGTGTTGCGGCCACACCGCCCCAATAAGCTTTCACTGTGGTTCAGTTCTTTGTACTTTTCGATAATTTTGTCACCGCATATTGTGTATGTACAAAATTACATGCTATTGAGCCTACAGAACTGTTTCGTGAGGTGTGTATTCCTCACTCATCAGGGGTATAAACCTGGATGTAAAACATATCAGGGAAAGCATTGGCCTAAGAAAAGGCTCACCTATCAACATATTACAGCTAACTTTTTGTTTCATCTGATAACAAATTTATGAAATTCCAAATAATACAAAATCATCCATGCCGAATAGAAAGGCCCTCAAAATTCTTCGGGATAATCCAATCATTTCTGGAACTAAAATGAGAAAATGTATAAAACTTATGATATTTACATTTCATACATGTAACTTAATATTTATAAAAGTTAAATGTGGATCTTAGAGAATATGCATGTTTGATAATCGATTAATCCATGTACGCCTATGTGCTTAGTTTACCAATACAAACCATGTCTCAAATCAAAATGGATAATGTATAAGTGGTCATCTCAAAATCACTAATTTGGCTGGAGTTGCTTCAGTGAAACTTTTAGTATACTTACTATTACTATCGCTATAGATATCCCAGGAGTGATTATCTCCTTCAATCAAGCAATTCAGTGGCTGAATTTGTTCTTTCAATGGTTTTATGTGGGACTCCATCTGATCCTTGTTTAAAATTTCCATCTCACTCAGGCTACAGTTGTTATATAATTTAATGGCAGCTCTACATTCTTTTCCAGTTTTAAATATTTTAATTGATACAGTGACTAAAACCCACAGAGACAGTGATCACAGCCGCTTAAAATATAAGACAAGCATAAAAAGTATAAAAAACTAAATTCCACATTTAAGAGAGAAAGCAAGATTAAAAAGATCTTAATGATAGATTTGGAGAGGGAGAGCATTATGACCTGAAAAATGGTGGTCGTTACAAAGAAGCAGTGGCAATATGGACCAAATCCAAGAAAATACACAAATGGTGGAAATAGAGAACTTCGAAGATGATGTAGAGTAATGTCCAGACATTCATAAATAGGTGCCAACAAAATGAGGTTGGACAAGTGGAATGGTAAATTGGCTAATTTGTTAAGAGTCCTTATATGGTGATAGCTTCAAACTTTGAGATATGTATGTCCATAGTGAATTTTGTCACTTATATGATCAATTTAGGACTTTGAAGTGTTATTGAAGTACAGCCCTGGGTAAATTAATTTAATGGTGGGTCATGTCTGTTTATTTGCATCAGATCGTGTGCGCAGTAAACGTGACTTCAGTTTCTTATCACTGCCCTTTCCTTTTGTTTATACAACCGTCTCTTTTATCTTTACAGTCAGTACCATCCATGTTTTCAGTTACACACCATAATTCTTCTTTTTGTGTTAAATAACTTTCAGTTTCTCTTCACTGCCCCTTCCTTTTGTTGATACAACACAGTCTCTTGTATCTTTACAGTCAGTTACACACCATAATTCTTCTTTTCATGTTAAATAACTTTTGGTTTCTCTTCACTGCCCCTTCCTTTTGTTTATGCAACAGTCTCTTTTATCTTTGCAGTCAGTAACGTCCATGTTTTCTTTTCATTTTAAATACTCTTCGGTTTCTCTGTACCAAAATAGATGTATTTGTATAGGAGACAGTAATGTCATGCTGCTAGAACAACTTTCAGTAAAATTGTGATGTTGATAATATTATTATTCATTTATTGAAGTCCTCAAAGGATATATAGTTAACAGCTCACAACTGTATAGAATATAATCAAAAACAGTGCCAATTTTGTCACCCTTCTTTGCCTGGCTAGTGTGTGTAAAGTGCCCTGAAGCGGTGTAAAAATAAATTTATCTTGAAAGAGGCTTGAAATTCGCTAGCACAGAGGTTTTTTTTATTTATTTATTTATTTATACAATGGACATAAAGTCCATTCACAGGCACCTTTAGAAACAAATAAGGAAAAACAAACACTAAAAAGATAAAAACAAGGGGTAGCAATAACAATCAATCAATCAATCAATCTTTATTGTGTAACATCATGCTTTAGTGAGCATGGTAAAGCATACAAAAATAAGTAAATAAAATACAATCATTTAGCCAACTGCTATATTTTTTACATTAACAAGAAAGTTTCCAAGAGAAAGTTTATCATCCGCAGACAAAATATGTAAAAATTTACTCTTGTTATCGAATGAATGAAAATTGTAATAATCACATATATTGCAAAGATAACAGGGATTAATAGACAATTGAATAAACATTCAAAAAATGTATGTAAATATGCCTAGCAACAAGACCACGCCCGTAGCAACAGCTAAATGATCACGTATATTGCAAAGATAATATCAGGAATTCATACACAAGTGAACAAAAATATACACAGATGTATGCAAATATATCTAACAACATGACCACGCCCATAGCAACAGCCAAATGATAGCATATATTGTAAAGATAGCAATATGGTTGGATAGGCAACTGGATAGTCATTCAACAAATGAACACTTCTTGGTAGCATGGACTACCATATGGATAAACATTTTTAAAACTACAGTTGTGCTACAACGCCATTGGCAGTATTTTTGATACCATTACGTCCAACAAAACCCGACATAATTGGAAAATTACATAAGAATTTACGTGATAATGCATAACAATAAGTAGATATATTTGAAGATATTACATGGACCATAAATCAATACTCACTACTATTCACACACACTCTAAAAAAATTTATTGCTACTAAATAATGTGAAGTATTGCAAAACTATAATTTCATTGTCATATACTAAAAACATGCAGAAAGGTATCGCTTGCAAAACTCCCCAATTTGTGAATGATGTCCTTTCCCATCAACATTAATATTATACGTGCTTGAATTGATGACTCCACAAACAGCTTGAATACTGATTTCGAAAATTGTATACGTTATAAAATTACCATCATGGCCACTGGATGGCGCTATCTGGTGTTACTAAGATCAAATTAATACCGGCCTGTTCAATGTGTGAACGTTACAAGTTTATTTATTTTAGTCCGAGGTTACTGCACTGGTTGAGCTAATGTTCGAAATAGCCCAAGTTGGACAATTTGGAGGCGGTGGCCGCTTTGATACACTAGCACCGTCACTGCATCTCACTAATTCTGCCATTGAAGCCCTGCGGCGTTGGCTTGCTTTTCCTAGGAATGCTTTATCAAGATCAGCTTTGTAAATCCGTAATTGTTGGCGGAGCCCTGCCACCTCTTTTGGGTCTTTCAAAAGGCACATCCTCCTCTGACGACATATAATCCATTGTTAGCGTTTCCTTTACTTTCTTGACCTTAGATTCACTCCAAGTCACGAGCTCAATTGCCAACATTCGAGTATGTAATTTCTGAGAACAAAATTAAAAAGAAAGAAAGGAGTGTAAAGTTTGTGATAATCACCTCAAATAACCTGACATGAAAGAAATTGTTATCATAACTTATTAGTATGATTGATTCCTATCCTTTGATAGCACCTTGTTAAGCTGTTACAGATAGAATGATGACGATGAGACAGATAGCGACGACAGTACGTCTGTCTGTATGTATGTATGCATGCATGCATGCATGTATGTATGAGAGAGAGAGAGAGAGAGAGAGAGAGAGAGAGAGAGAGAGAGAGGGGGGGGGGGGAGGGAGGGGCGGACGGACGGTGTGTGTAATGGGTGAACGTAGCCAAATCCAGGTAAACCCTTTCTAATGCATTCTTATATTTCATACAATGATGTTAAACTCTTATTCTTCTTGCTCCTATTTATTGCCTTTTATTAACTATTTCACTAAGTTGATGATATTGGGTCTTCTGGAATTCAGATGTTATTACAATCTATATAATCAATCCAAATATAGGTGAACTCTTGCTTATGCATTGATTTTGAAAGACCATTTGTATGTAAAGAGTGTGGATAAATTTCATACAATTATGTGAAACTCTTTTTTTTGTTGCTCCCCATATATTGCCTTTTATCAACTACTTGATGACATGGTGCCTTGTGGAATTTAGATGACATTATGATGTATAATATATAATTGATGCAAATGTGGGTGAATTTACCTCTTATGCTTTGTTTGTGAAAGACCTGGATTATATGTAAAGACTGGATATATTTCATACAATGATGTTAAACTCATTCTTGTGGCTCCTTTTTATTGCCTTTTATCAACTATTTGACCAAATGGACAACAAGGCGTCTGGAATTCAGTTGACATTACAGTCTATATAATCGATCTAAATCTAGGTAAACCCTTTCATGAAAGACCATTTGTATGCGAAGAGTGTGGATATATGTCCAGAATTATGTTAAACTCTTATTCTTCTTGCTCCCCGTTTATTGCCTTCTATCAACTATTTCACTAAGTTGATGATATTGAGTCTCCTGGAATTCAGATGACATAACGATGTATGTTAATTGATGCAAATGTAGGTGAACTCTTGCTTATGCATTGTTTTTGAAAGACCATTTGTATGTAAAGAGTGTGGATGGATTTCATAGAATGATTAAAACTCTTGTTCTTGTTGCTCCCCATTCTATTGCCTTATATCAACTATTTAACTAAATTGATGACATGGTGCCTTGTGGAATTCAATTGATATTACAATCTATGTAATCGATCCAAATCTAGGTAAATAAACACGTTCTTATGCATTGATTTTGAAAGACCATTTGTATGTGAAGAGTGTGGATAGATTTTATGCAATAATGTTAAACTCTCATTCTTGTTGCATCCCATTTATTGCCTTTTATCAACTACTATGTGTACTCTACAGTAACCAAATGATTATTAAACATTTATGGTCATGAAAACAAGAAAAAGTACTAAATACTAATAAGAAAATCTTTGTTTTACAACAGTAATTCAAACAGCAACATTTCTCATTTAACACCTGAAAACCCACGTATTGGAAAATGAATTTTGTTATGCGTCATCACTGATCTTCTACTAGGTGATTTATATGAACATATATCACACATCCATTTGCTGGTATCAGCTTCATCATCACTGTCATGTTTGATACAATTGTGGGTGAAACCTCAATTCTTGTGTACACACAATTTGTATAAAAAGACTGACAATTCTTGTGTATACACAATTTGTATATAAAGACTATGGATATATTTCATTTTAAACTGTGATTTGTCTTGTTCCCTATTTACTGCTTTATAATACTTTTGAGTTTTGCTCTGTTGATGATTTTCTAAAATTTCTATTTCTTTTTTAAATTTATATTTCCTACAATAAATCATTGGTATTTGAACCAATGAAAATGGGTTTTGAGAAACTCATTAATGAAAATTCTACTCTTTGCAAGTTTCACAAATAATTTTACAAAATCGTGAGAGTTGTGGGTAAGATATTGTACAGTGATCGTACAGTGATTGGTTGGTTATACGAATGATCACTTCCCTAGGTTGTTGGATAATTCTCCCGAATTGGGGAAGTTGATGAGACACTAATCTTTTGAAGAGTAAGATGTATCGACATGCCCAAGACAATCACGAATATTAATTACAAAGACAATTACAGTCCCAAATGAACATTATTTTGTTATCCTACATATTCGGTTTTGAATACACTGGTGTATGAGACACTCCCCCTCCCCCCACCACACACACGTGTCAAGTATGGAAGTTCTGCGTAAAGACAAACAAAGGTCACCATTGTTACCTAACCGCAATTGGCGGGAAACACAAAAGTTATTCGAGTACAGTAATACAAAATGGCAATAATCAAGCTTAAGGCCAATAATGTAGCAAGTGTTCAGAATTTTGTGTGGTATATTTTCGTAATTGATCCACAAATACTTACGAATACAAGGCTGGACAAGCATTAAAGGACGCCCATATTTAGTAATTTAAAGAAGGTGACTTTTGTTAGTTTTGCTCTTTCGTTGAGCATCGTTCAATGATTATTTCTAGTAAAAATGTCATGACAGATATACATACCGAACAATCTGGGCTGACGTCGATGTCGTGCCGTCTTCTTTGCTTCCTCCCAGGCGTCCCATTTCTTGTTCTTTCAACATCTTTCTTCAGCAAATCACACTTGCAATCTAAGAGTTCGTTTATCTCTTTCAACTTCTTGTTTTCTTCAAGAGTATACATAAACAGCTCAAAGACGTTCGCGTTATTTGGTATCGTGGATGAACCTGTACAGATAGACGGGATAATATATAGTTGAATCTCATCAAACGCTCAATAATTACCCGAGAATTGTTTAGCAACAGCGAAAGAGAAGCTGAAGTTAATTACTTACCTGAACGGTTTTTCAGCTGCTCTACAAACCGATCATCATTGGACCTTTCCGAGAGGGACTCGCCTTTGTCTCGTTGACTATCGTTGCTGTCATTTTCACTTTCAGATTTGTCGATGGTTTCGTGATTAGAAAGCTTGTTTACGGCGTTCTTCTCCATTCCCTCTAACCTGGCCCAGTAAACATACTGTTATTTGATATGTTATGCATACCATTCAACAAGTGAAAGTGTCATATTACAGGAGTGTCTGAGTCCAAACTGACCATGTTTGACCATGCATAACCATATAAAAGTAAAAAAGAACAAATGGGGATACATGACGTTAGAAAAGCTATTAAATTATAAATTATATATACCAACGTTTGTTACAAATCTCGCATTGTATTTGAAAGACCATTTATATGTAAAAACTGGATATATTTCATACAATGATGTTAAACTCTTATTACTGTTGCTCCTATGTATTGCATTTTATCAACTACTTCACTAAGTTGATGATATTGGGTCTCTTGGAATTCAGGTGATATTACAATGTATGTTAATTGATGCAAATGTAGGTGAACTCTTGCTTATGCATTGTTTTTGAAAGACCATTTGTATGTAAAGAGTGTGGATAGATTTCATAGAATGATTAAAACTCTTGTTCTTGTTGCTCCCCATTCTATTGCCTTTTATCAACTATTTAACTAAATTGATGACATGGTGTCTTGTGCAATTCAGATGATATTACCAATACAACTATACCGGGTATTAGTGCACTGGCTACAACAATGAGCAATGAAACCACGATCGAGTTCCTCAGGTACAAAAAAAATTACCTTTAAAAAAACGATTTGAACAGGTGGTTTCTCTTCCTTCGTTCTCTCAAAAACAATTTTATTTCCGAGCCAAATAAGAAAGCACAGGACAAGAGACATGCTGAGGACCAGGCTGAAAAGAGTTGCTCAGACAAGTAAGACTTTACTGAATGATCGATCGATAGCAGAAACCCCCAAATTATACCCCTTGCGTGGTTTGAGCTTATGGCCTAAACTCCCACGTCCTTCAGAGGACGGGTTGTCAGACATGACACTCCTGAAATCTCATCCATACCCCTGGGGGTTACCTGAGGCTGAATTTGAGCCCTCTAATGATGGCATATCCCTGAAGTCTACCCTTACTTCAAAATTGCTCAACATCATATCTGTAAAAAAGAGAAAGAAAGGAAGAGCAAACGAGAACAGGAAAACAAGAACCCCATATTTAATTTGATTATTCCTCCCAGATGCTAGTACAAGATGATCTACTAATACAGATCTACTAATACAACAGTTTCTATCCTACATCTACTAGTACAACTGTACCTTATCTACTAATGCAACTGTTATTCAATTTTTTGTGCGCCTTTATGAATGCTCTTACTCTGTCGTATATTTGTTTTTCCGATAAATCTGCCATGTGCGCTTGAAAATCTTTGGATGAACTTTTCACCTTCACTTCTCTCATGGTGATGCTTCCTTTTCTTGATGGAGGCAGTGACCCTTGTTACTCTGTATATCCACAGGTGTATTGAGAATACTCTCTACTATTTGCAATTGAGCAAGATATTTAGCTTCTGAATAAAGCCTGTGTTTCATATCATTGCCTGGTAGCTGACCAATTTTTCCCCTGCAAGTTTTGTTACAACTGCCTCAATAATCTGGTTTACTTTCCGCATTGACACTCCCATAGAAAAAAAATCCATAATTGTTTCTCTGACTTCATTGATGTATTTGCCATCACGAAAGGTTTGTATGTAGTTTTCAGTCGTAAGTGTTACTACATCAAATGTTAGTGTTACTTTCCCAAAGTTATCTAAACATTAAATTTAGTATTTGTTACCTGAATATCATTTGATTTTTTGAAATCAAAGTTGCATCCAGATAGAAATGCCACACACGTTTCAGAAGCCATCCATGCACATGTACCAGCTATATATGTTGCTGGAGTTGTTTTTCCAAGATTCAGGCGTTTACTTACACCAAAATCTCCAATCAACAACTTTCCAGCCAAATCTACATGGAAAGAAGAAAATTAAATGAAATGTGTCAGTAAGAAGTCATAGCTATTGTTTAAGTCATGTTATATCACGTTTGTGTTTAATTAATAGCAATCATACCATCAATATAATTTTTTATCCATATAAAACTGCCATTTTTTTGTATTCATCGAGCAAAATTAAAAACAAATACCAGCAGTATTTTGAAATTTTGTATTATTCTTTTGAATACTGTGCACTTGGGGTGGGGGGGGGGGTGCAGATATTTAGAGAAAAATGCAGGAAAAAATCTATGAAAAAGCAGCCTTAATCTACTAATACAACAGTTTCTATCCTACATCTACTAATACAAGTGTTTGTATCTTACATCTACTAATACAACTGTACCTTATCTACTAATGCAACTGTTATTTAATTTTTTGTGCGCCTTTATGAATGCTCTTACTCTGTAATATACATGTATTTGTTTTTCTGATAAATCTGCCATGTGCGCTTGAAAATCTTTTGATGAACTTTTCACCTTCACTTCTCTCATGGTGATGCTTCCTTTTCTAATGTTCATTTTAAAAACACTTTTAAGCAAATCTGCTTGTAGTGTTGAAAACAAACGTCTCCCATGTGTTGAAAGTTCAGTCTGAAAGTGAACAACACCAATGTAATATTTCTTATGTGAAGAATGTTTTTTCTACTGTCATAGTTACATTAATTCTTGCAACTTTAATTTTGAATGTGTACAATGTATTCTATACTTACTGCTGTTACAGACAAACTGGCAATGCCACTAACTTTTACACTTGGTTTATAGTGTATTCCCTGTAAGTTTTCAAAACACATAGAATCATTATAATTAATTTCTTACAAATTTTAATTTCTTACACATGTCCAAAAGGTCCATGCAAGTATAAGAACATGTACATACATACATACATACATACATACATACAAACAGACAGACGTACGTACGTACGTACGTACGTACATACAGACAGACAGACATACATACCGGTTTGTTCTGTTTCTTTTTGACATGCATTTCTCAGATTTCATGATGTTTACATGATGTTTATTTAGTCCGTGTTACTTTAGTCTACTCCGTATACGGAGTCGAGTTTAAAGACAACATTAGCATCCACACTAGTGTTACTCAGAAACGTAATACACTATTACTTATTAATGTCACGATTCATTTTAAAAAATCTAAATATTTCCGATTTGGAAAGAGTCAGTCGAAAAAGACTGTAAAATGTTTACGAGGGAAAAGGTGAAGACAATATTGCTATCATTTCAAAAGACGTTAGTCTGAATTAAAACAGGGAACTGAATATACCTAGAGATTGACTGATTGCGATGCGCTGTCATCACATTGACACGTGTCTGGCATGGCAGTAAGTGTCACTCAGCTCAGATCAGAATAGTGCATACAGTATGTTGTATTTAGTAGTTCCTGCTCCAAGTACACGCAGTGCGTAATGCTTACATTCTGTAATAAATGTGTACAAAAAAGATAATATTTAGAGTTCAGTGCAGCCAGAAATGGAACATCAACATATTATAACCGTAAAATGTCAATGAAAGTCGGAAAAAATAAATACATCATTGATTTGTTTTGTGGATTTTAACTGTCTCACCGTATTTATAAAGTAGTATAAGCTATGAGAATTCATTCCTCTTTCCCCATCTCGAAATTGTATACTGTAAAAACAACTTTACTTTGCTACAGAGAAATGTTGACTGATTTAGTAGTACCAGAGAAATGTGAAAAATGATGTAGTTGTAAAAATTCTCATGATGCTAGAACTATCCCAAAATATGCACTTATTTTGTGAGGTAGCAGTACATGTAAGCAGTACATGTATATTAAGATGAATGATGCCTATACTATCCAGATAGTATTGCAGTGTAAAATTCAAATATACCACTTACTCATCTCAGCACCAATTTGAGGATGAGCATCTGTCACAATTTCACTTATTTTAAGCTCCCTACCACCTCTTTTAAAGCATGCCTTCTCAAGATTTGTCGATTTCCTTTCAGTACATCTTTTGTCCATAGTAGTAAGAGAGAGAATCTCTTTTGACTCATTCTCCATAAGTGTATATGAGCAGTACTGGGCAGAGTATCCAGGAGAATCCATCCTTCCATCGCCTAGAGTAAAATATATAAACATTGGAACAAAAAACATTCTGTAATCTGTAAATCATGTAGAATGTCAAAACAGACATACAGACTTGCAGTCATATCCATGCCACACACTAACAGACATACATAAATCCATATGACTGAAAGACGCCAACAAACACACACATGGCTTGTGCACAGACACATACTTAGCATGTCTGCCAGACACACGACCACAACATACATTTTCATCCCAATATACATATACACTGACATTTTCACATCATACCACACATACCTATACGTTTATACACACACACATACATACACATAAACGCATGCACAGATAGTAAACATCTGTAACAATAAAAGACATACAAACACACACACACACATTCAAGTACCTTAAACTGGACATAAGCATTGCACATACCAATAAACAGATTTCTGCAACTGTGTATGTTAAACTAATGAATCTAACAGGGAGTACCAACAATGACAAACCAGAAATAAACTCTGGAGTCATGAATATATGTATTGTTCATCTAATACACATGAATGTGATAACTCCAAAACTGGAGTATTGCTAACACAGTCACAGAACACTGAAACAAATCAAAAAAGTTTCAAAAACATTCTCCTTACCAAGAAGTATGATATCTTTATTATTGTATTTACAAAGTATATCTTGTTGATGCTGTAACCAATATTCATCTATACAAGGTACAAGATAAGTTCTATGCATTCGACAGAACACCTCATTTGAAACTAGTCTCAGGTTTAGCATCTGGCAAAATAATGAAATCTTCTGATAGTTGTTACCAGACATCAAAATAGCAGCAGCAGAAAGAAGGTCACCACTGTGTATCCGTCGATTGAGGATAGGCTGGGAACACCATTGGTATGAAATATGACCTTCTGGGCAGACCTTAGATGAAAACAAATAAAAATAAAAATAAATTGATGTGAAGACATAAATTTACTTCTAACAACACCATGCACATATAGTTACAAAATAATATTCATCCATACACACTCAAGTCTACGGAGAAGCGTATTAGTGCCAAGTTGTAAGGAAAAAAATAAAATTTAAAATCTCGTAATTACGAGATTTCAATTCTCGTAATTACGAGTTTTTTCTCGTAATTACGAGTTTTCAATTCTCGTAATTACGACTTTTCGATTCTCGTAATTGCGACTTTTTTCTCGTAATTACCGCCTCCCATATGCCTCTGCTTTGAAGGAAAATAAAGAAATCTTCTTCGTCAACTTCTTCTGCCATGACTGATCACTGGTATGATACATGTGGTAGCCAACAACAGTTAGTAGCAAGTCAGTTATCACTCTGATTTAGGAGTGGACCATTTGACTTTTGGGATTCCCAAGGTGTTCAACGAACTGCATTTCCCTTTCTGTAGTTTATACAATTTCAATATCACAGTTCTGTTATTCAATGTCATACAGTAGAAAAAAAAAATTTGTAACTCAGTGTAAAGAGCTAAATCTACTAGACTTTTTTCATTGTTGTTGACAAGTAGGATCGTCGTATATTACTTGAAATACTGGACTACTAGTTTAAATCGAGGTAGCCTGTCAAGCGATAGAAACCACGCAGATCTCTTGGCGTAATTCGATCAATGGCTGAAAATATTGCCAAAGGCATATTTTCATATGTTAGTTGAGATAATACTGGGTCATTCTGAATACAGCTTTTCACTTTGCTGAAACAATTCTCAGCGGGATTGAACTTGGGTGAATACTTTGGTGTGTAAATAACTTCAATCCCCTGTGCAGCTAGCCACGTATTCAAGGTCCGAGCAACTTGACTGTGGTGCGTTGGGCAATTATCAACGACGAGAACATCGCCCGGCTGAATGTGATAACTCCAAAACTGGAGTATTGCTAACACAGTCACAGAACACTGAAACAAATCAAAAAAGTTTCAAAAACATTCTCCTTACCAAGAAGTATGATATCTTTATTATTGTATTTACGAAGTATATCTTGTTGATGCTGTAACCAATATTCATCTATACAAGGTACAAGATAAGTTCTATGCATTCGACAGAACACCTCATTTGAAACTAGTCTCAGGTTTAGCATCTGGCAAAATAATGAAATCTTCTGATAGTTGTTACCAGACATTAAAATAGCAGCAGCAGAAAGAAGGTCACCACTGTGTATCCGTCGATTGAGGATAGGCTGGGAACACCATTGGTATGAAATATGACCTTCTGGGCAGACCTTAGATGAAAACAAATAAAAATAAAAATAAATTGATGTGAAGACATAAATTTACTTCTAACAACACCATGCACATATAGTTGCAAAATAATATTCATCCATACACACTCAAGTCTACGGAGAAGCGTATTAGTGCCAAGTTGTAAGGAAAAAAATAAAATTTAAAATCTCGTAATTACGAGTTTTCAATTCTCGTAATTACGAGTTTTCAATTCTCGTAATTACGACTTTTCGATTCTCGTAATTACGACTTTTTTCTCGTAATTACCGCCTCCGATACGCCTCTGCTTTGAAGGAAAATAAAGAAATCTTCGTCAACTTTTTCTGCCATGACTGATCACTGGTATGATACATGTGGTAAGCCAACAACAGTTAGTAGCAAGTCAGTTATCACTCTGATTGTGGGATTTAGGAGTGAACCATTTGACTTTTGGGATTCCCAAGGTGTTCAACGAACTGCATTTCCCTTTCTGTAGTTTATACAATTTCAATATCACAGTTCTGTTATTCAATGTCATACAGTAGAAAAAAACCAATTCGTAACTCAGTGTAAAGAGCTAAATCTACTAGACTTTTTTCATTGTTGTTGACAAGTAGGATCGTCGTATATTACTTGAAATACTGGACTACTAGTTTAAATCGAGGTAGCCTGTCAAGCGATAGAAACCACGCAGATCTCTTGGCGTAATTCGATCAATGGCTGAAAATATTGCCAAAGGCATATTTTTATACGTTAGTTGAGATAATACTGGGTCATTCTGAATACAGCTTTTCACTTTGCTGAAACAATTCTCAGCGGGATTGAACTCGGTCGAATACTTTGGTGTGTAAATAACTTCAATCCCCTGTGCAGCTAGCCACGTATGTATTCAAGGTCCGAGCAACTTGACTGTGGTGCGTTGGGCAATTATCAACGACGAGAACATCGCCTGGCTGTAGAGCTGGCTGTCCATACTCAGTGACAGAATCTACGCACTGTGTAATGAAATCAAGATACTTCACTGAATCAGATGCACCATTGACTGTCTGGGCGTGCATCACTCTGTCTAGTCCGACTAATAAATTCAGCGTAGTATTCAGGCTTTGGTGATAACGAATCATTTGAACACACCGTGTTCCTATCAATGAATGGCCATAGTTAGGTCTGTTCAAACCTGGAGTTTTGAAGCCGGATTCATCCATAAATTTTAACCTCCGGGGATCCATTGAATAGAGTAACTCCATGTAAGCCTGGGTTTAGAGTAGATTACCTACGGTGAATCTTTCTTTTGCTACAGTAGCAGTACGTTTGAAAGTCCATTGACCCCGGTAAAATAGTGTTGGACAGCACGTCGAATACTTCTATCTGTTACCTCTGTTGGTGATACCATTGCCAACTTCGATTTCATTTACCTCGATGTAATACCTGGTCTTTCCATTTTCAACATTTCCAGATATACGATGTCACCATGCAGTAATTTCTTCATGTTATTTTTTGTTGAAGTTGGACGAACAGATCTTGTTGTCACATACCTCGATCAGTCAAATCTTTTTCACTCCAGCTGGGCTGAGTTTCAATCGTTTAACTGTAGAAGTGTATACACCATTGCGTACTTTCCAGGTGTTTTGGTAAATACAGAGTTTGTCAAACTGACATGATGTCTTCAACACAACAAGAGTAACTAGAATCATGTATTGGTAATTACTGGGTTTGTAGAAAACCAAACAAAAACCTAGAATCTTTTGTTTATGTAAATGTTTTGGTAAATATGAATTTGTAAAACACAATACATGTACAACAGAAACTTAAATGTTCACTTCATGTAAAAAAAAATACAGTACATTACTTGTTTTATGCAAGTACAAAATTTCACTTGTCTGCTAGCATCATTAATTCATCCTTTATCAGTGTAAAATGAGGACAAAGCAATCATTTCATGATAAACTCCTAGTATATGGCCAGTCTTTTGATGTAATCTGTAAACAATGTATATAGAGATGCATGCTTTGTTCTGACATGGCTTCATTACCACTGGAATCATGAAGTTACATGAATTACTGTGGCATTCAAAATAAACTATGCACTATGCTAGAAACCATTCAGATGTTCTATTACCCCCCCCCCCCCCCCATCAAAAAATTGATGTTTAAAAGATGACAAAAATGCTATTTCTAGATTTTTCAATTGTAAAAATATACACTTAGGTCTTCCATGTAAAATGTCAAAGTTTACTAGTACACTAAACTGACCACTTACTAGTATAAGTTCAAAATAAATATGTGTTTGATTTTTGTCTGGCAACCTGCTACATTGTTTACAGATTGATAACATTAGTAGACTGTCCACATACTAGGAGTGCATCATTAAATGATTGTTACATCCTCTTTGTAAAATGATAGAGGGTGAAGGTAATGATCATAGCAAACAAGCACTTGCATGAAATGGGTTGTAAATACTTTGTAAAATTAACATTAAATATTTGTCTATCTAACATGATGTCATCAAAGCAATAACACAAACAAAAATGTCAAGATAATGGAACATTTACAAAGTTATGAAGCAGTGTTACTTTTGTGGACCTCTAAGGCTTGTGACAGTGTTTTTGGTCTTAACATACAGGTATGTGGAGTAGGTTACAATGGTTTAATGACATCTGGGTTATGGACATCTTTGCTGACAGTGTGCACACTGGACTCGCTAATTTTTCCATTTTTCAGATCTTCTAATGCTCCAGGGCTACCATATACAAGACTTGTCTTTGGGCCTTTGATATACAAAAAATACCTTGCCTTGTACAAATGTGATACTGTTGTACCTGAAATGAAATATAAAAAATATGACTAAATGATGGACAGGTCCTGAGATCTACTTTCTACAACTTTTACGGGTAAATGAAATTAAATTACAATTCAGTTTTTTTCAGTGGGAAGCAGTGCAAATATTTCCAAATTTAAATATTTTATGCCATAACCTTCCATCCATTTGTTTTCACAAATTTTGAAAAATGAATTTCCAAAATTTCTCAAGAGTAAAGTGTTCACTCAGGTCAACTTACCTTCTTTTTAAGCCCTCTCTTGTGTTTGCAGCTGAAACCATTCCTTCTTGTAGTATCTGCCAAGAATTCATTAGGTATCTTTTTTTTACCATAACAATTCTTTCTTCCAACCTTGTACTCAGCATCTATGGCTGGTGCTTTCTCTGCAGAGTAGAAATGGAAAAATTGGTATTATTGAAAGGTACAAAGTAAATAAGACTTCATAGAAAAGACAAAGCGACTTTGACAGTTATCCAAGAGATTTCACTGTTGTTGTTATTATTGGCAGTAGTAGTAGTAGTATCTGCAGGTGTATGTATGTAGACAAATCTGCATATGTACTTATGGTGGGATGTGTCTGCATTTTCCATTTCACTGTAGCCATGCACAAGTTTGTGTTGCACACCAGGTGTTGTCATTATCACGCTTGGGAAACACTTACCAATGCACATTCCAGAATTGAACATTACGGGCAAAAGGAGTATGACATGTGAAGACTGTAGATTTTTGTTTAAACCAAGGACTTTACATACATGTGTGAGTCTGATGTTTAGATCTTTCCCAAGGCCTTGGACACGGTAACTTGTTTCCCATATTTATTTTATGGTGACTGGATTTAACCCCTTCATAGAAAACTTGCTAAGTACTTGATACACGTGCCTGTGGCTTGGGAAGTAGCGTTTGCGATCACTCCACATAAACTAAAGCATGCAGGTTCGTAAAACAATCAGAAAATATTAAAATAGTTACCATAGACGGTTTATTCACGTCCATAGTTTCAGTTTCTCTTGGCAAAGACTGGTAAGTACTGCTCGGACACACTGAAAACGGCAATAGAAAGCAACGTACAGTTGGCAGCTAGCAGCTCGACCTGCAATGTTTATATCGATGACCTGACCCACAATCAGCTTCCGGAAACCATCACGCTTGCGCAACTCAAAGGTTATTGACACTGCGCTTGCGTGAGGTAGTGTCTAAATTTAGACAAACTGGTAAAGGATTAATTATTTGCAAAGTTCAGTATCAGTTACTAGTTCATCTTTTAGCACAATCATGTGTTCAATGTTATCATTTCAGAGTTGCAAGTAAATTGGTAGTGAGGAGTCTTCTTCAGGCTGGATTTGGTCTATATACCCTTGAAGTGTCAGTTGTAAAGGAACGTTTGTGATATTCAGCAAGAATGGAGTTCTTGTAGTACTACATTATCTTTTTTTTAATAAATGTATATTACCATTGTTGACTTACCTGATTCAAGGCCCTTCCCAGTTTTCTTCCTGGAGTTGACAACATCTTTTCACATGGTCTTTCAAATGCTTTCATTATATTTTTCGTGGGTGGAGCAAGCTCTAATGCTTTGGTCTCAATATACAAATTTTCCAGTGCATCTGATATTTCTTTATCTGAAAGTTCATGGTCACTTTTATCTTCAAAATTAAAAAAATAAGAAAAATAAGCCAAGCAATTGTTAGAGAGTAAATTGTATTCAAGGATACTGAATGCAGTTTTACCAAATACAACAAAACCTGAGCAGAATCTGATTGCACTTTGTAAAACTGAATTCAGTGTCTTTGATCTTTAAAAACTGCTGAGCAGAATAATCCTCAACATGGTCTGACAAGAGATCTCTTACAAATTTTTTGTCAAGGACGATTTTACAAAGCATGAATATGGACCATAAATGTTGAGTAGCTTGATGCATACGAAACTGTTTAAAAATGCTAAACATACATTACAAGGGAAAATGGATCAGCTTTGACTTTCCCCATGAACAGAACAAAAGATGTGGTTACACTGCCCACTATTCTTCCTGGTGACTTTTCCAACTACATCATATATGTATATGGGGGGGGGGGGGGGGGGGCACTACCATAACATGTAAACAGTCATGTTCAATCCACAGCGAAAAAGCGTGTTTTAAGTATGTAAAATAAGCATCACTTCCATTTTCTTAATGCCCACCCATTCAAAAATGCTTTGATGGAAACTGGTTAAGAATGACAGCCATACATGTATCATATATCATGTATCATAAATCATAATAATGCAAGCCACAGCCACCAAAAACTAATCAGCTCCAATTTGCAGTGTGACAAAGCCAAACTGAAAATTATAGAACATTTGATCCCGGACTTGTCGAGATATTGCAGTATAAACACAAATCTGCACAAACAGACACACAGCATCATCCACCACATCACTCCCTGACAGTTGCTAAAATATATGGTTTTCTGGTAAACGAGACCCTTACCACACCAAAACCCAATAGTGATAAGGCCTAGGGGCCTAAAATAGGTTAGTTTAACTGTATAGATAAATGGAAAGAGTGTAGTTGTAAAAACAGAAACAGTCTTGGACATGAAGTTTGCTCAGGGCAGAATGAAAATATAACACATTCAATAATGAAAAGTGATTTTGTAACCTCACCTTTATGAAGAAAAGGCAGATCACAGTATCTCTCTCCATAGTCATACAAAATCTCTTGGCCTTTAGTAATATACTTTGTTGGAAATAGACAAAGCCTTTGATTATTGCCCAAATTCACTGTCTTCAATTTTGAGTTTGCCTGCTTTCTGCTTTGGTTTGCCAATCTTCCTAACCGGGACTTATGATCAGAGGCATCCATGCTAGATTATTGAAAAGAAAGTCAGGTTAACTTTGAGATTAATTACGAGTATTTAAATACAAGTCCTGAAGCAAGTCAATCATACACTTGGTTACTTCATTCCATGTGGAAAGACTATGTGGTTGCCAACATTCCCAAAGTTTATCTGAACATTAAACTTAGTATTTGTTACCTGGATATCATTTGATTTTTTGAAATCAAAGTTGCATCCAGAGAGAAATGCCACACAGGTTTCAGAAGCCATCCGTGTACATGTACCAGCTATACGTGTGGCTAGAGTTGTTTTCCCAAGATAAAGACGTTTACTTATGCCAAAATCTCCAATCTTCAATGTTCCAGCCAAATATACATGGAAAGAAGAAAATTAAATGAAATGTGTCAGTAAGAAGTCATAGCTATTGTTTAAGTCATGTTATATCACATGTTTATACTAAACTAATAGCAATCATACCATCGATATAATTTTTTATCCATAATAAACTGCCATTATTTTGTATTCATCGAGCAAAATTAAAAACAAATTTTGTATTATTCTTTTGAATACCGTACACTTGGGGGGGGGGGGGGGGCAGACATTTAGAGAAAAATGCAGAAAAAAATCTATGAAAAAGCAGCCTTAGCTGTGACACTTGCTATAGTATCATCTACAAATGAAAAAAATGTACTTAAATAGAGAATGATTATCAAATTTAAGTTACTGCGACTGTAAATTAAATAAAATGTCCAAGTATTCATCTCTTATCTTCTGAATTTTTTCATTTTTACACAGTTATGCACAGTGAAATTCATCTCCAATACTCGAGCTACACAAGGTGCATAATCTCTGTTTCCTTTCAATGTTCTTGTAACGGCCAGTTTCAATTGGCAATATATGGTTTGAAATCCTTAGTTTTGTAACAGCTATTCTATCAAAGGTGTTTCTAACAACAGATAAATATTTTTCACATTGAAAAGTTGACTTCATGCAACCCCATTTCTAATTTGTATGCATAATCAAGTAAAGATGCCTCTTTAACTTGTTTTAACCGAAACCAATATTTGACAACATTTTCAATAACAGTAATTAATAATGGAAAACGACCTAATTCACCTAAACATGCATGAATACATGATGTTTTGTTAACTCCAAGCATATATCTACATGCTTTTATGTGTGCTGATTCAATATCATTCATCACAAGCTTAAAAGAAAGTATTCATTGAATTTGCCAACATCAACTCTACGGAATATGTAGGCACCCCAAACTTTAGATTCATATAATAATATTGGTTTGACCAAAGAGTCAAAGAGATGTAATTGAACATCAACTGAAGCTCCATTATGTGTATTCAGTACGTTCGTGTAAGCAAACAGAGCTCTCAAAGCTTTATTCTTCAAAGCCACTCCAGTATAAACACTATCAAAAGCTTTCTTAAGATCTACAAAACAAGCAAACACATGTTTTGATCTACTTTTTTGTTTGTAGAAGTTATTCAAGTAGGGGTCACAATGGAAAAGGTCACGGTGGACCGCAGCGGTATTTACCTCCAGTCATTTATGGTCACTTCGGACGCGTTTTCATTCCAAACTAAGACTAATAACGGTATAAATGGCACTATAGAGAACTAAAAAAATCATAGAAGCTTAGATTTTGGGGAGTTTGCTGTTTAATTGAAATTTTAAAGCACTTTTACTTTTGTGGATGTGTCAGTTTATGCACTGTAGTGCGCTGTTCGTACGCCCAAAGTCACTTGACCGAACACCCTACCTTAGGTAGCAAGACTGTAACATATCACTGTTATGCATGGTTAATTACAGAAATGCTCTTCATTAGATTTGTGCGTTGACTTTGGACTGATTACTTGACACTAGCTGTCAGCTGCAGATAGGGTTATGATACTACATCTTTCTACCTACAAAATGTCAGGTAGTTGATGTAATCCCATGCTTTGCAGCTGCATTTAGATTGCTGTTAAAGGGACATTAGGTGTAACTTTTGACATTTTATTCATCCCTCTGTTTCTGTGTATCAACTATGGTTTCCTATCCTAATATGAACATCATGTCGAAATGCCAAGTGTTCTGCTTGACAACACACCCTACCCTGTACATGTGTTATGACCACTGTTCTTGTTGACAAATGAATTCTAGTCCGGATTGGAATACAAATTTTTTACAATAACAATGTAGATTATACTCATATAGGGTATGTTGATGAGCTAAATACATATTTCTTCGTGGCTTAGGGATTCAAATAAGAAACTGCAGATGATACACAGAACAAACAAAATAAAAAATTGACCAAAAGTTACAGCTAATGGATCTTTAAATGAAAATACTAACCTTTCTCGCCACACCATCTCATTCTTATCCAACTTGGATCACTATCATTTAAAATAAAATCAACTGCTACATCTATTGGTTTTTTCCTGCTTCTTCCCTTCATCCTGCTGGTGACTGTTTTTTTAAAATATATTCTAAAACGAAACATGACAAAAATAATTTACTTATTTTCATCAGAGCTACAGCTGTAAAGTATCCTTACGTTCTTATTAATGTGTTTCTTTGATAAGAATACTTGTGAGTTTGAGTTGTAGCTTGGGTTGGTTAGTCCCCAAGGGTTTGAGTCTCTGGGTCGATTGTTGGTTGAATATCTCAGAGTAGTAAATCTTCAAGATGTGTACAGCCAATCGTCCAGATGAGTTCAGTCGGTTTTTGGAATATTCCATTCAGTCCTTGGTGGTCGTTGAGGGCGTGGTCACATGTCAGTCACCTGACACTACATCCTACAGGGGATGCCAATAGGGGCAAAACTATACTTTTTGATACTACCAGGTAGGGGGACATACCTGTTTGTGATTTTTGGCAACAAGCCCAGCTACATCACTGATGTAGGCAGGGGTGTTAGGCTTTTGCCCTCCTGGGACGCAAAAGTATGGGCAGTCCGTCACCAAGAGCAGGCGGTCTTCCGGCACTTCTCTTAGGGCCGTGACTTGGACTGGGACAAATGAACTGACTCCGGCATTGAAGCTGAAGTAACAGTGCGGGAACTCGTCCACCCATCGCAGCCGGATCACTGGCAAAGCTATGAAGCTGTATTTGCTGATGTGGGTGCACAGTATTCCTTCACTATGTGGAGGACACTGTAGCTCACATCAATGGCCAGGTGATCCGACTGGTGTGCAAGACGAGGGGACGCATAGGTACACTTTCCGCTAAGGTCAGACGGAGGAGGCTCTCTTGGTCTGGCCAAAGGTTGGGAGGGACCGTGCAGTCCACCCCAACCACTCCCAAGGCTGATACCTTGGGGGACCAAACCAGTTCCCTAAATCTACTAAGTAGTTTAGGGGAGACCGTGACCGCATGTTTTTGGTGTACCCCTATCGCAATCTTCCAGTTCGGGGGTCTGGAGAGATTGGTGGGGTACGATGTGGGGTCATAGTAGACCTCCACTCCCCCAAGCACTCTAATCCCCGAGGATGATTTCGGCATAAGAGGGTTAGAGACTACCGTCTCCGAGGTTGCTGGACAGAACCCTAGCTTTTTCCAGAAAGTGGCATAGGATACCAATCTGTCCAGATGGAAATGGACGTCAAAAGCTCCCCGGGATTCCTCAGCTATGACCTTCCGGGCTAGCGCATGGGCAGCTGTCATCAGTGACCTGCCTGAATGACTAGGCCCACTAAGTGTACCTACGGCTCCTTTCACCAAGGTGGCACAAGAAGACCTGGGAGGTTTGGTGGCCTGTGTGGGTCACACCTCCATAGCAGGGGCTCCTACAGATGTCTGACAACCGGAGCTGCCAAACATCCGCAGGAACTCTGTCCTCTGCACAGGGGATATGAGTCCCAACAGGATCAACAGGACTCGCCAATGAATGAGGATGGCTGGGGATGAAGGAGGCTGCAGAGTGAATGCCAGGAGTGGCATCCATCCAGCCTCCTCACACAGCCGCCCCATCAGTGCCAGGTACCAGTCACCTACCTCCGCAGATACTGGAAGGAAGGCCTGGCCAACTTTCAAAAAGTAGTCCAGTAAGTCATGGGCGGGACTCACTGAATCACCACTGACAATCCGCCTGTGGAGCACTCCAAAAGCTTGGAGAGCACCCTGGGCGTCAAAGTCGGCCTCGTGACCCCAGAGTGCCGTAGGGAGATGGTGCTTAAACACATACTCTTTAAGCGTTTTGTCTACCTACGACACTCCGATAGCGTGCACCACGCATGCCGAACCGGCAATGATTTTATTTGGCCAGAAGAAGCGATGCCGGGGTCCTCCAGACAAATGGCACCGAAGGGATCCCCCGGGTAGGAATGGGGTGTTTCCTCCTCTGGAGGGGCGGCTTGGGACTGACAGAACCATCCTTTTGGTCTGTATGTCTGTCCCAGTCCGCTCCCCTGAGGTGTAGGCTGCACCCGGGTCTTCCCCTCGGAAGGTTGGATTTTAGTGGTGAGAGCATAAGGTGCTGGTGCCGCCTGTCGTCCCTTGCTAGGGCGCTTTAGCTTCCTACCTTTTGAGGTGGATGCCTCTGCTCCCGCAGGGAGGACCCAGCACCTGCCCCACAGCCTCCACTCCCCTGACTGGTCCCTTTTTCTTTCGATCACCCTTTGGCAGTCTCCTAGGAAGGGGCAGCCGGGGTCTGGGTTGCTGCAGGGGCTTGGCGTCTGCTACCTTTCTGCCCACAGTTGCGCCTCTTCTTAGGAGGGGTTGGACGAACCTCTGCTGGCAAACCACCGGGGTAGGTTACGCCAACAGAGGGCCTGGATTTGAAGTCCTCACGTGTGGCTTGGTGAGTCGGTTCGACAAACCTTACCACCCATGGAGGTTCAAACCAGGTTGGAGCCTCTGGGGCTGCAGGCACCGAGGTGTCCAGCCCAGAGTGCTCCATCCGTTCATCCTCAAAGGTGACCCTTCGAGTCCCACTTGAGAGATCCTTTGGCAGGGAGTTGACTGCCGTTGGGCAGTCTCTTCGCGGTCTTCGGGTTGGATAAGGGATATATTTCGATGCCCCCTTGCAGGGTTCGTAGATCCCCACTGCCATCGGGCCACCTCTTCAGGGTCATCCAGTCTACAGCCCTTTGAGGCAAATTGACCACTTACCTCAGCCCTTCCCTGCTGGAACCTGGATGATCTTGTTCTAGGGGATCCTTCGGCCACCGCATGGCTGACTTGTTGGGGTGGATGAGGTTGCCATCAATCCAAGAATGACTGATAGCCAGGAATTGGTTGGCATCAGTCCTCATATCCCTCATCTACCTGTTCCTTTTGTGCCGGCGGGCGAGTTGGAATTGGCCCACCAGTAATCTGTTTGTCAGGTCAGCCCTGCTGACGGACAGGTCTTGATTCCCAGAAGGTTCCACAGTTCGGCCTGTGCCATAATCTCGCCCCTTTGGGTTGCTTCCCGTATCTGTTGTTCATTATGTCACCAAACGTGACTGGCCCGCTCCCTCCTCTCTTTTTCTTGTTGCAGTCTCTGGGTGTTGCTTGCGCTGCGGCCAGGGAGCCAGTCACGCTTTGCGGACAGGGACGAGTCGGATGACGACATAATTGTAAGTGGTCTGAAAAGAGAAGGTGGAGACATACAGCAACGGTTAGTGTTGGCTACAAACATTGCAGCTAGATCATTATACAAATCAGTTTTATGTTTTGCTGCAAACGACAAGAGACTGAGATGCAAGAAATTGCTCAAAAGCATGCTTATAAATACACCAATGGTACTCGCCAGTTTTTAGGCAGATCTTATCCTTCGCACATGGCGCACGCTTTCAAGATTGGTTTGGTGTTCATGCGCATATCCGCTGTATATGAGTATTGCACTGACTGTCGAAACAAATTCTCTTAGATGGCAACGACAACACTGGTATTAATACGTGACTTCTACCGAAATGCAAACTTTAAGGCCTAATAGCTTGAGGTATGGTGTGCTATCTTTATGACAGAATGTCCTCGAAATATTGAACTGTCTGACATCGCTTTTTATGTTTTCGAAAGAGCTCACAAACTCTTTGTTTTATGTGAAATTGTTCTCGTGATTTCTTCTGTGGTTATCTTCCGTTTGTCGGAGAGAAAGTATGTGTTGATTTTTGGCGGCTAAGATTACGGATGTAGATTATTTTTATAATCACTGTCCGTGACAAAAACCACCATAGAATACCTGTACCGGTTCCATTTGAAATCGTCTATGAAATAGTTGGTCACGCCACAAAGAATAAGTTCAATTGCAACATCAAGCACAAACATCAAACTTATTGAAAGCCGGCAGTTACAGGTCATATCTGACAGACTGGGTACATAAAAATACAAGTTTAATTTTCTCGTGCGGTTTTAGTGCATTGGATAATTACGTTTTTAAAATCCCCTGTTTACGTTCCCATATTCTTAAGTTGCACATGAACAGTAATTCTACAATACGTATACATACACGTAAAAATAAACGTTTGACAATCACATCTGGTTATATGATTTGCTTGATTAAATGAATATTAATGAGTTAGGCGATAATGGACATCCCTTGATAATTTGTCAGCTGGGGAATTCAGTATGCAAAAAAAGAAATGCTGTAGCTATCCCAAAATGCCACAAGTATATCGCAGAAATGTGTTAGAATACATTTTGTATTATTATTTTATACGTTTCTTGTGTCGTTATTTGTCGTTCTAGTTTGTTCTGACTCATTCTATGTCACTAGTGGCCTTTACAGAATTACAGGTCGTTCCTGCAAGCAGAGGTAAATCATTAAAAGGTTGTCGTTGAGGGCGTGATTTTAAAAATTGGCGTAAACGTCAATTTCATTAAATTTAAGGACATTTGTTAATTTTTTTTGGTCGTTCTGGTTTGTTCAGAGGTCGTTAAAGGTAGTTTTGGGTCATTCTTTCTAGTTTTGGCGCGTTATTACTCATTTCAGGTCGTTATTGCTCTTTCCATGTTTTACATTGATTTGAATGTGAATAGCGGTATCAAAATCTGAGGCATTGCTTTCTGTGGGCAGAATTCCATGCGGTCCTCTTTGGCTAAAACCTCTGTCGAAAATGATGGGATGTCAGTCACCATTTGTTATTGACACATGTTTGCCTAGTTTTTATCAGGAATTTACTTTCAAAGATGGGTTACTGGAGACCATTCAGGTATGGTTCTTTTGGCCAAGTCCTGAACTAAACAAATATGTTAGGTTGTTTAAGTTCTAGGAATTTAGATAAATTTTGTTAGACGGAGACACTCGAAAGTAGGTCAAAGGTTATCCAAAATTCGGCATCGAAATGGTGGTTCTATTTCATGAGAATCATGCAAGAAGCACACATTGTATCTTATTAAGGACTTGAATACAGACTTACACATTTGGCAGATATAAAGACATTCTAATGGAGAGTGGGATTACATTTATGTTGATAAGAGGTGTTTATTTAGAAATTACTATCAAATTAGTTGGTATGAATA
Organism: Glandiceps talaboti; assembly: GCF_964340395.1. Lineage (NCBI taxonomy): Eukaryota > Metazoa > Hemichordata > Enteropneusta > Spengelidae > Glandiceps > Glandiceps talaboti. The sequence goes on from NC_135565.1 coordinate 9,459,163, forward strand.
TTACAAAACTTTCAAATTATGGATTTTTATTTGGTTTAGTTAATGGGTACTGGTTACTAAGGCTGTTGTTCTGACATCTGTATGCCATACCACGTTGTTTTTGGAGATGTAGGATGGTGAGAAATGTCATAACTTTTATGTGAGTTTCTCTCGATAGAAATGCAACTTAAATTTGATTTTGAAATGCTTAATAGAAAATTAACTAACCCACATCATACCTTAGTGAGGACTTGAATACAAGCCTACACTCGGCAAACATAAAGATATTGGAATCGACAGCAGATGTAAATTTATGATAACTTGTGACATTTATTTTAAAAGTAATAACACATTTTCAAACAGGAATAAGGGCATTGTAGTCTATCCACAGACCTTGTAGGATTTGTTACAGCAGCAACAGCCCACAGTTGATCAGATAACTGAACCAGGGTATACTTATGTTGAAATAAGAACCCTGGTCAAGTGCACACCCTGTTGGTGGTCATGTAGTCTACAGAATTAAATAACAATGAAAACCATATGTTTCAATGCAAGGACTATTGTTACAAAAGAAAAATCTTCCACGTTATAAATAGCCACATATGTCTATGTCGAAATTCTGGCACACGTTCAATAGCCAGTGGTGAGTCTCCATGTGGTTTGAACCACTATTCTTGCGATGGGAACGTCCTCCTAGATAAAATTAACAATACAGTGCAAGAGTCATATATGCAATAACAGTGGTTATTTCACACACAGTTTATATTGATAATAGAATACAAGGTGTTTTATCAAGGTGGTGTATGGAATAAAATGAGAACATTTTGTTGATTTATGGAACAAAAAGGCTGAAATGAATACTAAAAAGTATCAACAAGTGTCCTTCAATCAAACCATCTTCAGAAGTAGGGCTTTATTTTTTATTTGTATTAACATGGTTTCAAACTATATAAATTCCACATACATATGAAGATAATGGTGGTGGGTGGGCCAGTTCAGGTAGTGCGTGTTATGTAGAAATTTCCTTGTCGAGTTTTTGATTTGGTTGAAGGAAGTGGAGAGGTGTTTAGGGACGGTGTTAGGTCTATGGGGTGGGAGCTGAAGATTACTTTTTTGATGTCACTTAAAAGTCTCTGGTCTTCAACCTGGATGTGTGTATTAACAGTCGATGTGTTATGGGAGGGGGATGTGGGGGAGAACTAGGGGAGCGAATTTTAACATGATAAAGAAGAAAGGGGAGGAGGGTTTGTTATATTAAAATACCTGACTGAAGGTTTGGTCGGGGTTGTCGTTTTAGCGATAAAAGCGATGGTTTGGATGGCCATGTGGATGGGGTGGGTAGCGAATATTGCAGGGGTGATCGGGGCTGTTCTTGTGTCTGCTTGTGAATGTTACACCCACTGCACCTCCACCATTCTGTTTCTGGGCATGGTGATGATGACGATCTTCAACCTCCATCCACATTATTTCTTTGTCCAAATTCGTATCTGGAGGTGTGTTGGTGGGGCTCGTACCTGCCTGCCATATTCTCGGCCTGGTTGGTACAAAATGTATAGCTTCTTGCATCGAGCTCGAGCTTCTTGCACGTTGGGAGCCAAAAATGTAAGCATCACAGTCTTACTAACGGGGTTAATGTTGCATATGATCGATGCCATTGTGTGGGGACTTAGGTTCAGAGAAATACTAAAATTAATGGAACGAGATTCTTCAGGTATAAATGAACTTAAAGGGGTATACTTTTACTCATCAAGATAAATAACAATTTCTACAAAATAAGCATTCAGTACAGAAATGTAAATATACTATTGGATATGTTCTCAAAGATTAATTAATATTAAGTTTTTTTTTTTTTTTTTCTTTCTAAATAAATTTTTGTGCTGGGAATTCCTCCAAGCAATTTTCTGTTATGCAGACAAATACAAACAAACACACACAAATGCTACAGAGATCCATTCGGGTTTGGGACTATGTGACAGGGGTATGTTGCACGTTCCATATCACGTTGCTGTGGAACTGTCAAGGCTTTCCCAGTCAGTCCACTGACTGCGTGATCACAAAAACGAGCGTACATTTGTAATTTTACCCTGTTCATATACAATTGGCAAAACACGTCTATATTATCGCTATTATCGAAATTTTAATTATTCTGGTAGAGATATTCCACGCCCACGATTATAACGAATGCCTTTGTCTCAACCTCTCAAAGATTACACAAACCATCACATTAGTGCTACGTCATGACCTTGAATATAGTTCTGTCCAATCAAAGGCAACAAAATATGCCTTTGTTCTACAGTTTCAAGACCCCACCATTGCAAGTACGCACACAACATATATTGGGTTTCCATGAAACAGACGGACATGCGTGTTTAAGAAAGAGGGGACACACTCAGCGATATTGACGAGGGCCGAGGGTTTAATAACTCGATAACTATTTTAAGAAATATATCATGTTTTTAAAATTACATTGAGATGTCAGAACTTGCCACTGTAATCTGCATGACGTGTTTAGATTTTAGAATGTTAAATACTCTTGTTCATAATTAATTGTCATTAGACATACGAAGGCATGTTTTGGAATACCTTGGCAATCGTAAAAACATGTTTCCTGATCAATATAAGGATTTATGGTAAAATATAACCGTTATATTGCGACAGAATGTTGGCTTCTAATTTAATGACAAATAAAATAAATGCATTATGACATCATTTTCTAGGTAGCTTCGTTTACGACACGCCCAAAATGACAATGAACATTATTTTCGATATTATAGTAATCGGACCGTAGTAAACCCCCGCCCCCCTGATTTGATATTCCCCTTGATCATTAAAACGCTGTCAATGCATGAGATATATCGTATACATCGTACACTTGATCAATTCTTGTGAAAGTGTGCAAAGAAATTAACGTACCTGTGCTTCCTTTCCTCTCAGCTCCTTCTCTGACAAAGTCCTTCGTTGACAATAAGGAGATGTTGTCTCGCCTTCTAACTTGTCTGGGAGCATTACCCCAGCGAGTTGTTTGGATAGCGTGGCCCATCCCCGTTCTATCATATTGAAGGCGCTAAATCCCGGGCAGAACGATGTTAGTACAAGTGCATCAAGATTAAGGTCTCTCCAAAGTCTCATGTACAAAAATGCATTCGTAACAAAGTTTGTGTTGAAGTCTGACCCCCCATCAATAACCCCGCATACGATCGGTTGCCAGCGTTCAAGGTGAGCTGCTATGTTGGTTGAGTGAAAATCTTCCACGCGATTTCTTACTCTTATTAGACCACTTCTTCCATAATTAAAATGCTCACGTCCAAGTTCGTCCATTGTCATGGCCGGCTCATCTGTTTTCTTCTTGATAACCATGTACCCGTTTGGCGTTATCTGGTACCGTGGCGTGGGAAAGTCATGGTCCGGCACATGTGGGGTGTCGTTGACGGGGAAAATTCGCGATGTTTTGAAATGTCTTGACACCTCGGTACCACCAATTTGTACTTTGTTCAAATTATCGCATGATAACACCAGCGTCTGTGTTAAGTATTTTGCGGCAAACTCCAGTATATATTTGACTTGTGAAAAGTAATAATGGTCGTTTTGGTCTTCCTTGCGTCTGTTGTTCTGGATATTTGCTGCCTTGGCGTCGATTTCTGATGAGTAGTTGGCCGATGCCCGTATTCTCTTATTGGGGGGTACCATCCATCTTGATATTGTGGTCTCGCTTACACCATATTCCTTCAGTTGTGGGTCACTTTCACCTAGATGATTTTTAATCAGTTTTATGGTGACTCCACAACTTCCAGTGGTTTCTCGTCTCCGACTAGGGTATGAGCTTTGAAACCGTTGGATTCGACGAATGCAGTTGTCACCTTAATGACAGATGGAAACAACTCTGATATCTTCGGCCTACCGGCCCCTTCTCTTTTTCCTCCGTGTTGTGGTCTTTTCGACGTTTTCTCGTACTCTGTGGAGTTACATTGAAACGAAGATCAGGGCCCTGAGAAGGGCCAATGGGGAAAGTACCTCCCACGCCTTGTGATCTACGTTGTGGAAAGAGATAGCTGTATGACATGTTGCTTGATCAGAATTGAAGCTATTAGAATGAATGAATGAATGAATGAATGAATGACAACTTTGACAAAAAGTACGCTGGAAATGAGAATTGTTTTCATAATCGAGACTACGCGTAAATTGGCGTAGTTTGGACTCTTGAAGGACGGACAATAGGTGTTTACTTTCTATTGTCTACAACGTAAAGTTCATGAATATGCGTCAAAACTCATGAATATTCACCGTAGTACATCGGAGCTACGAGGAGCTACTCGTGACTACGCGTAATTACGGTGCACTTGATTTCAATGCCCTCCCTTAGTTGCCAGTTCTTCATATTGTGGTAAATGCTGGAGAACAACTTCTACAGTTTTCACTGGGCATATCATGTCATTGTCATGCTGTTCTGCCAGTGACTTGCTTGCAGTTATAAGAAGAAAAAATAGTTTTAAAAAAATCATGAAAATTGTAATAATGTTGGTTTCTATATAGAGCTTTCCTGTTAGGGCGGCCCTTTTTATTTTTCTGTTTCTCATCTCCCGACCGACCCTAATTTGCAGCTCCGACATCAGAAAAAAAAAAGTTTTTTTATTTTCGACCGACCCCTGAGCACAGCAAAATTGTAAGGTTCCCCATGGCGTCTTAGGCCAGTTCTGCCGAGGCCACGACCTTGCGACATTGGCCCCCTAAAATTACAAATGAAGCAATAATTTTCCCACCTTGCGTCGCTTTGGCGCATTCATTTTACGGCAGACATCAAAATTATCTAAGTCCACGGCCGGACCAGGCCAGGCTCTGACTCGACGTGAATCCCACAAGAAGTATACTGACTGCGTAAGGGAAAGTTTTGTTGACATCATATAAGATACAGTGATGACAACGCGCAGTTCTATTGTTAACATAAAAAATGCCACAAAAAGATCAACTTTGATAAACTTAATCTACAAATTAAAACAGAGGGATTAGATGAGACGTCGAAATGGACGTCTCTCGTCACATGTTTTGTCACTGTCGTGACCTCTGACCTAATCACTGACGTGTGCGAAACACTGAACTTGCTACCGGAACATCTATCTGCCATGCCACAGCTCAGAAGCCTTCGTGAACCAAATTTATGGGACAGGTTGTGATTTTCATTTGTTGATGGGTTAAATTAAATGAGTACATGTGTATTTTGATTCCGAAAAAGCTGTGTTAGGGGATCGTGTTGCATGATGTTGACAGTGCTAGTGACACGTGAATGTTGGGCACTGAATCAATGCGTAATCACTGGCATGGGCATGGCCACTATAGACGGCCGATGCATGTGCGCCCGGTCAGACATGAAGAACGAACTTGTTGTGCAAATCAGAATAAAATTAATGTAATATTTACAGAGCATCCCAACTTTGACTTTGTTGACAGTTTTAGTTAAAGATTCAAGTTCTGAGTTTCAAGGACACCTAATGTCAGCTTTCCGTATCATTGCATGCAGTTTACTATGCTGTCATTTGATATAGCAGGACCAAATCATGATACACAGCCAGTAACGGTTAATTAATAAAAAATAAATTATTTTAAAGTTTGTTTGACTATTATTTGTAAGTTTTTCGTTCACATTTGGTACTTTTCAAGTCAGGGATTTTTCTTCTTCAAAATGTCATGAATTTGAAGAGGGAATGATAAACACAGTAGTGTACTAACAATTTTAAAAATGAAACAAGTGGTTACAAGTTTAGGATTTCTCAAAGTTTTTATTCAATCATATGTTCACTGTGACTTATTTTGAAGTTGTTCATTGTCCTTGTCTGAAAAAAGTGAATTATAAATTTTAGCACTGCTCTTCATTGATATTCAGATTAAAAATTGTGACTACCTGGCTTTCCAATCTTTCTAAACAATATATCATTCATATATATATATATATATATATATATATATATATATATATATATATATATATATATATATATATATATATATATATATATAACTTAAAATTACATAATCTTAATTGCCTTCTTTTTCTAAGGTGTAATGTGTAGTAAACAATTTTCAAAAATAGCTTACTGGGAACTGTTATTATGAATGGAATTTTTTTATGTAGTTAGGTAATGGTCTATACGTAATGGAATATCTCAGACCACAGTATCTCTATAGTGGTCTGAGATAATTTATATGAATATTTCATAGACAATAATAATTGACCCCACTCCCTGTCAAATGACACTACTTTTTGGAACCAAGGGGCTTGTGTCCCCACTTGTTGGAAACCTTGGCAGAACACCGCCATCTAACCCCCCCCCCCTCACCCACCCACCCACCCACCCAACCCCTTTGTTACGTCAGAGCAGCATGTGTCTTTCATCATGGCAGAAGCCGTTGAGGTTTGATGAGGGACAGGGCTCAAAATTAATACTGTCACGCGGTACATTTTGCTGCAATGTAATAATAGCTCAGAATATTTCCATCATTTTCAAAATTATTTTGACAAGTTCACACTGAAGAAAAATGTTTCATAGAAGTAATGGTTTATATAAATTGAAAATTCATCTAGCACACTGATGACAATCACGTAAGTGTTTCAAAAAGTTACATACTAAAGTTCAAATTGGATACTAACTTGAAAAAATTGTTAGCGATGGCAATGCCACTTTGATTAATAGGACGAATGTATTAGTACTCCTGATAAAATCACACAATAGTTCATGGCTACAGATATACACCCATCAGGATGATAAGTATTTAATCATCTTCTTACAAAGTTGTTCTACAGACTTGTCAACCTTGCTAAAATGAAGGAAAGGGACTTGTAACAAGGAATTCAATAAAGAGAAGAGAAATGAAGTTGTATAGAGACTAACAGGACAGAAAGGACAGAGAATAGAACTGAAAAAATACATTTTTTTTTCTTGCCCCCCCTTTTTTTTTATTTCGCCCGCCCGACCCGCCTGACTATTCCATTGGAGATGAGAAACAAAAAAAAAAAAAACCTCACCCTTATCAAAGCACCTACACTTATTACCCCTGGCATGGATGTAGAGTGGCACAACAGCACTTAAATTTATATAATACTATCAGGAAATATACTACATATCGGGTAATATTAACTTCCGCATCTGTAACGTTTGCTCTCTGTATTCAAGAATTGTGTAATGCACATTTTAACCGTTTTTTTCGTCTGTACATTTAGTTTCTGAAATTTAAAAAAAGAAGGAATTAGCATAGGAAAGCATGTGATGTAAATTGTATGAAAGAAAGTACTAAGCTTAACAGAATTGTAAATGTGAGTAACCTTAATAAGAATAGTAGTGTTTGATGGGGACTTTCTGTTTCTTTACCTTTCACTTACTAGGCAATAAATAGAATGTTACAATTTATTTGCTCTACCTAACAGATCACAACACCCTCATTAACATTTTACAATGAGAAAAGTAAATTTGAAAAGCCAGTTCATCACAGTGGTTCCTGTACAAAGTGTTTGTATTGGGTCAGTATTTCCCAATTTTCAAAAGTTGATTTGCTTTGTTTAAGACCGTTCAAAGTAATCTGGTTGGTGTAATTGGAACACAGGCTTTATTTATCAAAGCCCTGTGTTCGTACTCACAACCTCACGTCAAAAGGACGCCATAGGGACAATTGTTTTCTAGAAGCACACGCTATCTTTTGAAATATTCCACATGTAGATTCATGACATTCTTCCACCTTATGTGAAAATGTGATGTCACTATTAAAACTCTTATTCTCAAGAAATATGATAGCAATACCTTATTGAAACGAGCTGGTGTAAATTCGTAAAAGCATTCCTCTAGCACACTGATGACAATCACACAAGTGTTACAAAAAGTTACATACTAAAGTTTTCATTTGATAACTTGAAAAACATTATAAGCGATGCCAATGCCACTTTGATTAATAGGACGAATGTATTAGTACTCCGGATAAAATCACACAATAGTTCATGGCTACAGATATACACCCATCAGGATGATAAGTATTCATCTTCTTACAAAGTTGTTTTATGGACTTGTCAACCTTGCTAAAATGAAGGAAAGAAGGAGTTCAATAAAGAGAAGAGAAAAGAAGTTGTAGAGAGACTGAAAGAACAGAAAGGACAGAGAATAGAACTGAAAAAATACAGATTTTTTTCCTTGCCCCTTTTTTTTTTATTTTGCCCGCCCGCCCCGCCTGATTATTCCACTGGAGATGAGAAACAAAAAAAAAGGTCACCCTTAGACTCTCACAAATTGAAAGCTGAATTAAGTATGTACAGATAAAGTTGTGAAAGGGCGCCCTCAAATGTCAGCCAGTCTTCTATTTGTATCTAGTTCATCACTTTCGAACGTACCGCCATGGTCGAAGGTTGTCCGCTGTCTGCCACTCACTACCCGCTACATGCCCACCCAGTTCAAAGTTGAGCCTCCAATCCAAGTTCAACAGCGCCACCAGTGGCCAAAATGACAGTATTATTGCATCTAATTTGCATCTCGTTACATATATATGCACACATGGCCCATGGTTACTCATACTAGAAATAAATATAATGGAATAAGAAAATAATAAATGAAATAAGAAAATTAAAACGAACGACTCTAATCTATGAAGGCAAAAAGTATTGCTCTGTCATATTGTGATCTGGTGTACACGGATTTTGTAACGCTACAATAGGGAACTTGCAATCCAGACTGATTATGCCCAGACGCAAAGGACTGTGGGATTATCTGTGGTTATTGTAATACCTAATCTAGAGCTACTGATAAAATAAACCTCCCACTCTGCCGGGTCAGGGTAACTATGAATTGATCTTTCGTGGTTACAAACAATGTAACAATATTGTTTGCAATACTAATTGATTAGTATTTATTATCACATTTCCCATGGTGCAACATTCAACATGACGGGTTTGCAAGCTCATTCATAACCATTCTTAAATTACTTCCATAAAATAAAGTATTAGTATTCACAATCTATAAGGTCACTGACTTACCATCGAAAACTCGTCATTTAATATTATATGGCAAAATAAATCAAAACGGCTAGACTTGATTACATAAACACTTGTAATTTCGGGTGTTTCACATTCAATTACATTTATTTATCTAACTTTCATCATTTGCCAACAAGAAACACTACAAAACCATCTTAATGGCATATTTTAGCTCATCAGCACTGATGTTGCCTTTTGAACTGCGCATCTAATTAGTAGAATACCCATGGAAAACTTCAAGAACGCATATCAGGACATGCACAATATTTTTGTTGGTCCCAAAATACACGAATTAATTCAGTTTGCTCCGAGCATATGGAAGCACGCTCCGAGTTATTGCATATAAATAGCACTATGTACCACTCAAAGCGGAGGTTCACATACGTTACTTGCGAAATTTCGATGAAACGATATTAAGGAAGAGGGTTTATTAACCGGATTTTATTATAAGCAATGGAGTTGTAAAGAATTTCGTGAGTCTTGTTTAGCGACTCGTCTAAACTGAGAAAACGTGTGGTTTCCCCTGTTTCAATATCACTTTCATACAACAAGCCTATTTAATATTCATTAGAAGAATCATGGTATTCGAAGTATACAGTTTAGGAAACCAACAAATCAAATATAAATACATACATACATACATACATACATACATACATACACACACATACATACACACACATACATACATACATACTTACATACATACATACATACATACAATACAAAGACAGACAGACTACAAAAACATACTTCCCTTATGGAAGGTGAAATATGATACTATGGTTGTATTACCATATATTAGATCTAAATATAAACAATACAGACCATCAAAATTTGGTTCATTTGACTTGTTTTTCCAATGTGAAACTGATATTATCTATTTAGAAGGATGCGATTGGTGTCTACTATCCTTTATCACTACCATCAACAATGTCAAACTTCAAACGCCCTATAAACAATGCTGATACTTAAATATCAATATTTTTGTTTCAATTGACCAGCAGTTTTGCGCCAAAAACATATGTACCTGAGACGAATTTCACATTTGTAGCCACTTTCTGCACTGGCAGCACAACAATTTTATTTTTTTAAGCTCATACTGTCGAAAGAATTTTTTTCTTTTGAGTTGGCAATTTTATTCCCCAGCTTTTGGCCAGCGTCAAATGTTTTTTCTCGCATTCAAGTCAAATGAACCAAATTCTGACTGTCTCTGTATTGTTTATATTTAGATCTAATATATGGTAATACAACCATAGAATCATATTTCACCTTCCATAAGGGAAGTATGTTTTTGTAGTCTGACTGTCTGTCTGTCTGTCTGTCTGTCTGTCTGTCTGTCTGTCTGTCTGATTGTATGTGTGTTTGTGTTTGCGTGTATGTCTGTCTTTCTGTCATTGTGTTTGCAATTCAACAGCAATCCAATTGCAAATTTGTCTAATTTCTGCAAACACTATTCTTCTATCAACTTTCAAAGAAATTAATTACAGAAATATTTCACTCATTTACTCTGGAAAGTTGTACCTCACTAGACAACTCATTGGCTATATAGTCAGTCTTCTATTTGTATCTAGTTCATCACTTTCGAACGTACCGCCATGGTCGAAGGTTGTCCGCTGTCTGCCACTCACTACCCGCTACATGCCCACCCAGTTCAAAGTTGAGCCTCCAATCCAAGTTCAACAGCGCCACCAGTGGCCAAAATGACAGTATTATTGCATCTAATTTGCATCTCGTTACATATATATGCACACATGGCCCATGGTTACTCATACTAGAAATAAATATAATGGAATAAGAAAATAATAAATGAAATAAGAAAATTAAAACGAACGACTCTAATCTATGAAGGCAAAAAGTATTGCTCTGTCATATTGTGATCTGGTGTACACGGATTTTGTAACGCTACAATAGGGAACTTGCAATCCAGACTGATTATGCCCAGACGCAAAGGACTGTGGGATTATCTGTGGTTATTGTAATACCTAATCTAGAGCTACTGATAAAATAAACCTCCCACTCTGCCGGGTCAGGGTAACTATGAATTGATCTTTCGTGGTTACAAACAATGTAACAATATTGTTTGCAATACTAATTGATTAGTATTTATTATCACATTTCCCATGGTGCAACATTCAACATGGCGGGTTTGCAAGCTCATTCATAACCATTCTTAAATTACTTCCATAAAATAAAGTATTAGTATTCACAATCTATAAGGTCACTGACTTACCATCGAAAACTCGTCATTTAATATTATATGGCAAAATAAATCAAAACGGCTAGACTTGATTACATAAACACTTGTAATTTCGGGTGTTTCACATTCAATTACATTTATTTATCTAACTTTCATCATTTGCCAACAAGAAACACTACAAAACCATCTTGATGGCATATTTTAGCTCATCAGCACTGATGTTGCCTTTTGAACTGCGCATCTAATTAGTAGAATACCCATGGAAAACTTCAAGAACGCATATCAGGACATGCACAATATTTTTGTTGGTCCCAAAATACACGAATTAATTCAGTTTGCTCCGAGCATATGGAAGCACGCTCCGAGTTATTGCATATAAATAGCACTATGTACCACTCAAAGCGGAGGTTCACATACGTTACTTGCGAAATTTCGATGAAACGATATTAAGGAAGAGGGTTTATTAACCGGATTTTATTATAAGCAATGGAGTTGTAAAGAATTTCGTGAGTCTTGTTTAGCGACTCGTCTAAACTGAGAAAACGTGTGGTTTCCCCTGTTTCAATATCACTTTCATACAACAAGCCTATTTAATATTCATTAGAAGAATCATGGTATTCGAAGTATACAGTTTAGGAAACCAACAAATCAAATATAAATACATACATACATACATACATACATACATACATACATACATACATACATACACACACATACATACACACACATACATACATACATACATACATACTTACATACATACATACATACATACATACATACATACATACATACAATACAAAGACAGACAGACTACAAAAACATACTTCCCTTATGGAAGGTGAAATATGATACTATGGTTGTATTACCATATATTAGATCTAAATATAAACAATACAGACCATCAAAATTTGGTTCATTTGACTTGTTTTTCCAATGTGAAACTGATATTATCTATTTAGAAGGATGCGATTGGTGTCTACTATCCTTTATCACTACCATCAACAATGTCAAACTTCAAACGCCCTATAAACAATGCTGATACTTAAATATCAATATTTTTGTTTCAATTGACCAGCAGTTTTGCGCCAAAAACATATGTACCTGAGACGAATTTCACATTTGTAGCCACTTTCTGCACTGGCAGCACAACAATTTTATTTTTTTAAGCTCATACTGTCGAAAGAATTTTTTTCTTTTGAGTTGGCAATTTTATTCCCCAGCTTTTGGCCAGCGTCAAATGTTTTTTCTCGCATTCAAGTCAAATGAACCAAATTCTGACTGTCTCTGTATTGTTTATATTTAGATCTAATATATGGTAATACAACCATAGAATCATATTTCACCTTCCATAAGGGAAGTATGTTTTTGTAGTCTGACTGTCTGTCTGTCTGTCTGTCTGTCTGTCTGTCTGTCTGTCTGTCTGATTGTATGTGTGTTTGTGTTTGCGTGTATGTCTGTCTTTCTGTCATTGTGTTTGCAATTCAACAGCAATCCAATTGCAAATTTGTCTAATTTCTGCAAACACTATTCTTCTATCAACTTTCAAAGAAATTAATTACAGAAATATTTCACTCATTTACTAACAGCATACTTTGCGTGGGAATCGAACCCGGGCCTCAAAAAATGGCAGGTAAGATTTTTACAACTGAATTTTACCACCAATGCTTATTTTCATATTTTCATCTTCCCATATGTGGTGTGTCTGTGTGTTGTTTATTTCATTGTGTGTGTGTGTGTGTGTGTGTACATGCACGCTTGTGAGTACAGTGTACTTCTATCTGTCTCATATTGTGTTCACAATTCAAATGATCGAGGTACACATTCTTTAGGGTTGCAGCTAGAAGTGGCTCATGTTAGCTTGTTCAGGTAGCTCTTTATTAATGATTTTAATGTGTTCTCTTCAACAAAGTGTATTTTTAGCACAACTGAACTGTTAAGGTTCAGTAGTGCTTTAGGCATGGCAAAGTGTCTGTCTGTGTGTGTGACCGATTGCCATGTTATTTGGTGGGTGTATTACCTTGGGTGTCTAGTTGGGAAATTGTTCAAATCAATATGACTTACTCACTGGTATGTGATTTGGGTAAAAAAAAACCTCCAAAACTACTCAGCAGATCGGTCTGAAATTTGGTGGGAATATTCTTAGGGATGTTGAGATTAAGAATTGTCAATGACACGATGATTCCATCAATGATATGCAAAATATGGCTAAAAATGCGTCTTTTTAGTAAAAAATCTTTAATTCTAAAACTACTGAGCAGATTGTGCTGAAATTAATGGGGATTTCATCAGTGATATGCAAATTAAGTGTAAAAGTGAATTTTGGTCAAAAAACATATCTCGAAATGTACTAGGTCAATGAGACAAACTTGGTGAGATGTTTCTAGAAGTTTTATTCTGCAGATGTTTTAGCAACAACCAATTGATCATGTATATTGCAAAGATAACAATAGGGTTGGATAGGCAACTGGATAATTCAACAAATGAACATCTTCACCTAGCATGGATCAGCATGTTGGTAAAAGTTTTTTAAAACTGTAAAAGTTGTGCTACAACGCCATTTGTGCTATTTTTTAGTTTAACATTCACAGACAGACAGATGGACAGACAGACAGCCGGACAGACAACACACCATGCCTATAGCACGAGTACTACTGAACCTTATGAGCTGAGTTGTGCTAAAATAGTAACCAAAACTACAGGAAAATAGAAGTAAGGTGTCATAATTTTACCTTTCTGCATGTGAAAAATGTTTAGGGTTGAAGGCTTAATCTATTATCGGTTGGGTTATCAGAAACACACTATATGTTTTATTTGGCCTATATTAAAAATGCAGAGTTCGTTTATTTTTAAATGTGTCACAGCAAAACATGATATATTGTTTCAGTACAGACGGTCTATATAAATACACCTTATGGTAACAAAACATGACATATGGTTTTAGTAAGTATTGTCTATATAAGTACAGCTAATTTTGGATAGAATTAGTCCTATATTACAACACGTTACCGTACAGACCAGAAGTCTCAAGTATAGGTAAGCATTACTGTTTTCTTGGCATAATAGAGTAATATGGTTTAATAATGTGAATTTGAAACGTGACTAATAGCCCGTTTCAAATTGTCCGATATTCTGCGTAGCATTTAATCAGCAATATTTGATTGACAGGCACAGTATCGATTGATTATACAATGTCACAAAGTTATTAAGTGAAAAGAATATTGATTTTTTTTGCAACCTACAGCGCATTGAACTCGTGTATGCCCATAATAACAGATAGACCCGTCGAATTCTCCACAATGTCATGACTTTCTGGTCATCAGTGCGAGACTTGTAGTAAAAGGATAAACTGCATGCGAAACGATGGATGTTGTATAATTTGAAAATAAACTGTGTTTATCAAAGCCCTGATGAGTTCGGCCTCACCCCAAGGCCAGGGCCAGGAGTTTACAGATGCTCATAGCTCGACGGTCAAAAACCAAGTCCTGAATCTGCGACGCTATGGTCGTTACAATAATTAAATCACAATAATTCACGCATATGAGACTAGCTTCCTAAGATAACAATAGATCAATCATAGTTATGAGCGTCCTGGAAATGAAACAAAGGATACTAAACTTTAACTTGAATGACATCTCCAGACATACGATTTTAGTGTACCTAATTGTTTTGACATCCATGTGAACCATATTCATTTCTATAACCAGGTGTTTGGCGACTTGTATAAACAATATCATGTCTGAACCCAGACACAGAAATTACAAATTGATGACATTTTGGTGAAATATACGGAAAATTATGAATCTCTCGCTTTATTTGTCACAGAACATTGATAAAATGAAGTCCTACTCACACAATGGCAGCGATAGAGGTCCGTGTTTTATGTAGGTGTACACGATAAAATGTGCCCGAGCGAATAGTATTCACGCAGGTTTAATAAACGCGGTCATTGTTTTTGTATGGTAAATCTGACGTAGTATTCGTAATGTAAACAACCAAGTTCGGACCCCTACAATCGCTAGGTTCAAAGATTTGATCTTTGTGTAATTCACGATAAATGTTTTGAGATTTCAAGTCGTTTGGATCTCTTCTAAAATTGTGTGGTGTTGATTTCTTAAATGTCTATCTTTTAGTCTGATTTTACTGTGATTTGCTAGATTTCAACCAGTGTCATGCTCTCTGTTATTGTAATTTCCACCACTCAAAAATCACCTCCGAAATTTCGGGAAAATATGAACAAAAATCTTTCATACGTGTAGGTATATATAAAGTCCACAAAATGGTAAAATCGTGTATTATTATGGCAAACTGAGCCGGAGTGCCCTTTTTTCACGCACTACTCAATTTAGGAAGCAGGCCCCTTTGCCCCCCCCCCCCCCCCCAGCCATTTGCTCAGTTGAATATAAAATACTTTTAGAAACTTTTATGCGATATAATTTTCTCAGTTATCTCGCTATTCATTTTTAAATCTTACATAAATAGTAATACTGAACCTTAATAATAAAGAACGAAATAAACCTTAATAATAAAGAACAAGGGCACAAGGCAAGAATTCTTGTAATAAATAAAGACAATTATACGTCATTCCCAAAGATACCATACGTTCTAACATGGTACCGTGACACTTGTACTCATATATCATGGCTTTTAGATCAACGGCATGGAGAAATACAATCTGTTTAGTGTTTTCTGGCACAATACTAAATATGTGATTTCAATGCACAAATAAATATAATGTGATTAGTAAAATACGCTTTGGAATAATACTTTGGCTTGACGTACACAGTGCATGTGTCCAGTGAATGTTTGTGTATTACGCACATTGATTAGCACCATACACGACCTAGCCTATCTGTTCGCGATCGCGCGGACTTACGACTATTCGCATATTGTATCGGAATCACTCTGATTGGAATATCAGATATGGGGAAAATTCGTTGTGCGCGTGCTCAACATTCGGTCAATTTGCTGGTCTTTTTTTTCTCCGTATGCGTGAAATACATAGCCCTCGTTCAAGGACGCAAAATCTGTTATGGGCAAACTTACGGGTATGTGTTAAGTTTTATCCTTCTGCTGCTAAGTTTTATCCTTCATTCAAATGTACTATTTGAGGGGAAACAGATATTGATTATTTTTACGAAATTGTATGAAAATAATATATACCAGAATCAACTCTGTATGTTCGCGCCTGTTTCAACTCTTCGTCACAAATCTTGATTAAACAAGATATTATCAATTGCGTTTTTGTTTATTACCCTCGCCAAAGACACAACGTGTCGGAGCTTCATCTCAACAATGTGCCATTTCGACAATCGGTTGTAATGTCCCTTAAACTCCACAATGTACTGCAACATGCTGAACACATATCTCTCCACAAGAGAGCAGCAGGTGATAACAAGCATCAAGACTGAATTCGATTGTAACCTAGGTCGCGACCACAGTAGTATTTGCACAACACTGTACTAACACATATCTCATTCATGCAATGCCTGATAATTGGCAGAAATTCAGTTCAGATTAGTTGCATACAGCTGTTGGCATAAAATATTTGATATTGTTTTTCAATTAACTAAAGTATACATTTGATTATGAAACATCTGACCTGATATATCCACAAGTATACAAATTAACAAGTTTACAAAAAAAAAATTAAAAGGGTTCAAATATTAGTTTGTGACACTCATGCCCACATTACAGATTTGTCATAATGCTGTGATGAATCTGTTTTAGTAATGAATATTTATGTTTTTATTTCCTTTCTTATTGTTAACCTTTTTATTGTTTTGATTGGATGGATTTATTTTGTAATTTCAGAATATTTAGTAAACTGTAAATTTAAATTCTTGTGTTTATTCCACAGGTTTTTGTTTTTAGATATGCTTAAAAGCATGTATCAACACAATGGTACTTACATGGGTTTTTGTATAGTATATTTGTACTTGCCAGTGAGCAACACTGACATTATAAGGCTGCAGTCAGAATTTACTGTCAATGTTCTGAGTACATGTAATGATGGCGAGACAGAGGAAAATAATAGTATTGATACACTTGTGAATTGTTGTGGCTTCACTGCAACACTATACACTTCATTTACTACAGTCATTATAGCAAAACAAGTTATCATATCTACTATGGGTCCCTATCTTACTTCCACCTTAATGTCACCTCACCTCACCTCACCTCTTAACATGTAATTTTTAGAGTAGGATACCTCAGGTAGTAAATGACAATATAGTTCTCGTTGGTTTATTTTTTATGCCATCGAAGACAACCAACTATGAAACATCCAATTACTATCCTGATGTGCGTCTTCTTCGTACAAGTATTTGCAGAAGGTAATGACATTTTAAATCATATATTCACAAGATACATGTTTCAGTTTTTAGCACAACTGAACTGAGGTTCAGTAGTGCTATGGGGATCGCCCGGCGTCTGTGTGTGTGTGTGTGTGTGTGTGTGTAAACAACTTAAAGTCAAAAACCGCTGGACCGATTGCCTGATATTTGGTGGGTATGTTACCTCGAGTGTCCAGTTGGGAAATTGTTCAAATCAAAATGATCTTACCACCGGTGTGTGATTTGGGTCAAAAAATGTGATTTTTGGTCAAAAAACTTAAACTCAAAAACTACTTGGCAGATTGGGTTGAAATTTAGGTGAAACATTCTTCAGGGAGTTTTTACTAAGAATTGTTCATGATATGATGGTCCTATCAGTGATATGCAAATTAGGGCTAAAAATTTGTCTTTTTGGTCAAAAATCTATAATTCCAAAACCACTGAGGAAATTGGGCTGAAATTGAATGGCAATGCATCTAGGGATGTATGGACGAAGACATATTAAGCATATAATGATTCCATGAGTGATATGGAAATTAGGTGTAAAAATGTTCATATTTGGTCAAAAACTTATATCTCAAAAAGTACTTGGTCAATGAGTCTGAAACTTGGTGAGATGTTTCTGAAAGTGTTATTCTGCAGATTTCTTCAAAACATTTTGACAAAACTGGCCCCAGCAACCATGACCACGCCCTTAGCAACAACCAAATGGCAGTGTATTTTGGTTAAATAACATCTTCTGGTAGGCAAGTGAGTAAATATATAAAAAATGTATGCAAATATCCCTAGCAACCATGACAACGCCCATAGTTACATCCAAACGGTCGTGTATTTCACAAAGATAACAGGGAATAGACCATTGAATAAACATTCCAAAAATGTATGTAAATTTGCCTAGCAACAAGACCACGCCCATAGCAACAGCCAAATGATCACGTATATTGTAAAGGTAACAACAGGAATTGAAAGACAGACGAATATAACATTCAAAAAATGTATGCAAATGTACCTAGCAACAAGACCACGCCCATAGCAACAGCAAAACAATCACATATTGCGAAGATAACAGGGATTAATAGACAATTGAATAAACATTCAAAAAATGTATGTAAGTTTGCCTAGCAACATGACCACGCCCATAGCAGCAACCAAATCACATATATCGCAAAGATAACAAACAGGAATTGGAAGACAAATGAATAAACATTCAAAAAATGTATGTAAATTTGCCTAGCAACAAGACCACGCCCATAGCAACAGCCAAATGATCGCGTATATCGCAAAGATAGCAACATGGTTGGATAGGCAACGGGATTCAGCAAATGAACACTTATTGTTAGCATAGACTAGCATATGGATAAACATTTTTAAAAACTGTACAGTTGGTGCTACAACACCATTGGCGGTATTTTTAAAAGATGTCTTCATCATGTTGCATTTCACCATTCACGATTACATTTAGAGGTTTGAAATGAAAGCTTGTTGGCTGGGTCTCAATAGGGAACTTGCAGTCCAAAGGACTATGGGATAATCTGTGGTTATCATAATTCCTAATCTGGAGCTACCTATAAAATAAACCTCCCACAATGGTCAGGGTGACTATGAATTGATTATTTGTGGTTACAAACAATGTAACATTATTTTTTACAATGCTAATTGATTAGTATTTATTATCACATTTCCCATGATGCAACATTCAACATAGCAGGTTCGCAAGTTTCCTATTGAGGTTCATTTTAAGCTTTACATTATTAATCAAGTGTGATAAATACATACACTGTAAATGTAGTTGATATGACTTGTGAAGAAAATACAAGCGACCTATCGGTCAGAATAGCACCACTGTTTTTAGCACAACTGAACTGATAAGGTTCAGTAGTGCTATGTCCATGGCAAAGTGTCTGTCTGGATGTGTGTAAACAACGTAAGTCCAAAACTGCTGGACCAATTACCATGATATTTGATGGGTGTATTACCTTGAGTGTCTAGTTGGAAAATTGTTCAAATCAAAATGATCTTACCACCGGTGTGTGATTTGAGTTTTGGTCACTAAACTTAAACGCAAAAACTACTCTGCAGAGCGGTCTGAAATTTGGTTGGAATGTTGTTAGAGGTGTTTAGATTAAGAATTGTTCATGGCACTATGATCCCATCAAGTGATATGCAAATTAGGTCTAAAAATGTCTCTTTGGACAAAATTTTTGAATTCCAAAACTGCTGGGCAGATTTAATGGGGATGCATCTGGGAATATGTAGATGAAGCTGTATTCATAACGTGATGATCCCATCAACGATATGCAAATTAGGTCTGAAAATGTCAATTTTAGTCAAAAACTTATATCTTGAAACTGCATGGTGAATGGGGTTGAAACAGGGTGTGGATTTTTCTGAGGTATTGTTGTGCAGTTATTGTTATTAGTTATTGTTATTGAAAACATTTCGACACAATTGGCCCTAGCAACCATGACCATGCCCTTAGCAACAGTGAAATGACTATGCATGATACAAAGATAACAACAGGGATGGGTACGTAAGTGACTAAAGATTCAAAAAATGTATGCAAATATGCATAGCAACATGACCACGCCCATAGCAACATCTAAATGTTGGTTTATATTGCAAGGATGAAAAGTGGGAAGGGTAAGCAAGTTAAAAAAGATTCCAAAAATGTATGCAAATATGCCTAGCAACAAGACCATGTCCATAGCAACAGCGAAATACAGTTGTGCTACAACGCCATTAGTGTAATTTTGTATGTTCTTTTTTTAACATGTGTAGAAGTGGTTCTGCTGTTCAGCTCTTGCACTATTCACTTTTGTATTAGCAAGTAATAATGTGGTTAGTGGTTTCATATGATGACTGACACACACTATTGAACAAATTTGTTACAGAAAGTTCGTAAAACATTGTACTTTTATATTATATTATAGTCACCAGTTTCCATAAATTCTATGTTTACCCCTAACTTGCATATTAATAACCTAATAAACTTGTGTTGAACAAATGTATATTTGCTCATCCCAAGACACCTACATAAGAAATTTCAACTCAATTGGCAGTGTAGTTTTGGAGAAGTTAGAGGAGAAAATCAAGCTAACCCTTTAGCTCGGCGCAGCTTTTGTTGATAGCGGAGCAAAGCTTTGTCAACAGATGAGGAAATCAAATGAAGGATTCGTGTCAACAAACGTCTCCGTGCTACTGAAACTGACATTTGAGTTTGTTTTTCAACCGTTTTTTACGATTTTCTTTCAGATCCTGTATGGAAGGATTTTAATGGAGGTTCCTACTACATCAACACTGAGAACAGTTATACATATGATGAAGCCAAACATTTCTGTGAAGCTAGCTCAAGTCACCTCGTAATCATCAACAATGATGACGAAAATAGTTATTTGAAAGGTTAGAGAGAGAGAGAGAGAGAGAGAGAGAGAGAGAGAGAGAGAGAGAGAGCGAGAGAGAGAGAGAGAGAGAGAGAGAGAGAGGGGGCGGGCGGACAGACTTATAAGTAGCAGGCAGGAATTTTTCATTTTTATCTTCACTGAAGATGGCTTACTATGCGTTAGTCTGTGTTTGATAGTTGTTAATATATAGCGTATCCGCTAACTCTATAATATCTTCATGTTTCAGTTTGTGAGCACACCTCTTAATATGTTATCAATATATTCCGTAGCACCATATGAAGCTATTTTTGTTTTACAGCTTATTTGTTTTCCATTTTTTTCAATTAAAGATTTCGCGGTAAATGCTGGATCGCATTTATGGATGGGACTGGATGACAGAGACGTGGAAGGAGAAATGAAATGGGTGGATGGGTCACTGGTAAAAAACAAACACTTTTTATCAACAACCAGTGTAGAATTATATATACTTGTTTTTATGTTACATCAATATATTTAAGTCACCAATGGAAACTTCTTTACTTGTTTCTATCTAGGTAGCTAGGTGGGGGGGGGGGGGGTTAAGTGTCATTTTGGAAAATGTGGTCTTCATTACAGTTGTTACTATTGTTTTGATCATTGGAGCTGGGGGTTATTTTTTAGCTCAGCTGTCAGCAACAGCTGAGCGGAGCTTAAGGGTTAGGTTGATTCTCTGTCGGCGTCTGTCGTCCGTCCATCAACTTGTCTACTTTCATCTTCTTTTACATGGTCAATTGACCTGAAATTTGTTATGTACATGTCATTTGATAAGCAGATATAGGTTTGTTCAAAATGAGTTGATTTGGTCATTTTATGCAAATTAGGTCTAAAAATAAAATTTTTGGTAACAATGCTTCAAAAGTCTTATCCTCCAAAACTGCTGGGCCAATTGAGTTGAAATTTGTCGTGGAGGTGTCTTGGGATGAGCATATATAAGTTTGTTTAAGACAATTTGACTGGGTCATTGATATGCACATAAGGACTATAAATAGAAGTTTTGGTAAAAAAGCTTTAAAATCTTCTCCAAAACTACTTGGCCAATTGAGGTGAAATTTGTTGTGTAGGTGTCGTGGGATGAGCAGATATAAGTTTGTTCAAGACAAGTTGATTGGGTCATTAATATGCACATTAGGGGTAAAATAATTCTTGTGTGAAATGGTGACTATATTATAAAAGACTGTTAGTACTGTAACAATATTTTACCAACTTTCTGTGTGAAATGTGTTCTATGGGATGTGTGAGTCATCATATGAAACCACTAACCACTTTATTACTTTGCTAAAATAAACTTGCATAGTGGAAGAGCTGAACAACAGAACCACTTCTACATGTTACAAAAACAAAACAAAAAAGAACAAAAAAAAAACCAGCGGAGCTATTCTGACCGATAGGTCACTTGCTATAAACATCTAAGGAGATTATATCACTGATCATTACATAGTTGATATATGGAATAAAATGTAGGAGAGATAATTCTTACAGATCTATTGAATACATCTACTATAAACTGCCCTTTTCAAATGACTAATATCTTGCACAAAATTTGAAATTTAATGCCAAATTTTACCTAACAATAGATATTCAACATATTGTGTGACAACAACCTGTAAACCATACCATACGTGTTTTCTAACTTGATCTTCAGTTCCATAAATATATCAGTGTAGCAAACATCAATGATCTAAAACATTTTTGTATTTACTCACTAAAGATGTAAATACATTCATGTACATGACATTGTTTCAGGTGACCTATTCAGACTGGAATACTGGACAACCAGACAATTATGGAAACAATGAGGACTGTGGTCATTTCAGATCTAGCGATGGTAAATGGAATGATCTTTCCTGTTCAAACAAGATCGGCTTCATCTGTGAAAAAGGTAGGCTATACATATAGTTTAACCTTGATCACACCTTGACAGCAGTGCACTATAGCTAACCTGAAAAATTATATTAATACATGTAAACCTTCACGTGACGTCAAACAGGACAGATCAAAAACCTGAATCACCCCTATTCTACAGGAACTTTTTCCGCCATCATTCCCATAAGAACTGTAACTTAACATTTTCTCTCATCAGCTGATTTACTTCTGTAAACAATGGCATGTCAGCAATAAATTTTGGGTATAATGTTCACTTGTATTGATAATTGTATGATCATGCAATAATACATTGAAATATTAATGACCCACATGAAGGAATAGACACAACTGTGATTTTCAAGATCAAGTCAATTGATAAGACTGGGCCTGTATATAAACAATTACACTCTTTGGAAAGTCCAATTCAAACTATCAACACCATGTACAGTATCTGATAATGGGAGATCATAAAATACATGTCTTGCCTGCAATCTCAGTCTAAGCTTCAATCCGTTATATTGCAAGACTGTCTATACAATAGTGTTTCTAGTAAGGTAAACTTCACTCGGTCTAGATTATAGCGTTGTTGTATTCTCAGCTGCCACGTACATTATCTTCTATAGGACCCTTACTACAGTGGAATAACTTCAATGGAAAATCCTACTACATTGACACAGACAACAGTTATACCTACAATCAAGCCACACAATTCTGCGATGGTATATCAAGTCATCTCGCGATTATCAATGATGAAGAGGAAAACACATTTTTGAAAGGCGAGAGAGAGAGAGAGAGAGAGAGAGAGAGAGAGAGAGAGAGAGAGAGAGAGAGAGAGAGAGAGAGAGAGTGTGTGTGTGTGTGTGTGAAAGAGTACAAGACAGACAAAGACAAAGCTAGAAATAGAGAATTGGACAGCCAGACAGACTAACACAGTTTAAATATAAATAAAGAAATCTAACGAGGAAGATTTAGGCAGAAAGGACATGTCAAACAGGCAGTCGTACTGAGACATACATTTAACAGAGAGAGTAGTAGTTAAGAGGGAGACAAAGAGGGAAGATGTGTAAGGCACGAAAAAAGACAATGATCACTAGCTTCTTTTTATTTCTTTGTTGTCCAAGTACTCACTGTAAATAACCAATGTTATTGTAATTCCTAAAGTATCTTCATTTATTAAAATTCTTATGAGACCACTTAGATATTTCATCAATCATCATCATTGTAGAGAATCATGCAGAAATGTTTGATTTATTGATGTCAGATATATTTAATTTTGTACTGGAACAGTCAGAAAATAATTGGTTTTCCTCTATTTTTTCAATGAAAGATTTCGCGGTAACTTCTGGATCGCACTTGTGGATTGGACTGGATGACATCGCTGTGGAAGGAGAAATGAAATGGGTGGATGGGTCACTGGTAAAAAAACACTTCATCAATAACCAATATATACGTATATAGACTGTTTTTTAGCACAACTGAACTGATATCGTTCAGTAGTGCTTTAGGCATCGCTAAGTGTCTGTCTGTCTGTCTGTCTGGATGTGTGTGTGTGTGTGTGTAAACAACTTGAAGTCAAAAACTACTGGACCAATTGCTTTGATATTTGGTGGCCATGTTACTTTGAGTGTTTGTTGGGAAATTGTTCAAATGAAAATGATCACATCAGAGATGTGGGTTTTGGGTAAAACAAATGTGATATTTGGTCAAGAAACTTGTGCCCACGCGTGCGTCCAGAGTAATTTCTCAGAAATGGCTGGACTGATTTCTCTCAATCTTGGTACAAGGACAACACACTATGGCATACATATGCATGTATATTTATTTTCTGATATGATCCAATATCAATTTCTTCATGTTCAAAGCCATTATGCGGACATGCCTAAACAGATCTCATTCAAAGTTGGTATAAGGACAATGTTGTATTACATACATATGCATGTCAATTTATGTTCTGATACGATCTAATATGGCCACCAGGCTGCCATTTTTGTTCAATTTTTTCATGTCCAGAACCATTACTTCGACATTACTGGACCGATTTCTATCAAAGTTGGTACAAGGACAACACACTATGGCATACATATGCATGTCAATTTATTTTGTGATAAAATCCAATATGGCCACTAGACAGCCATTTTGTTTCAGATTTTTCATGTTCAAAGCCATTATGCAGATATGCTTAAACTGTGATCTCATTCAAAGTTGGTAAAAGGACAATGTTGTATTACATACATTTGCAGGTCAATTTATCTCATGATTTGATCCAATATGGCCAACGGATGGCCATGTTTTTACGATTCTTTCATATCCAGAACATTACTTGGACATGACTGGACCAATTTCTATCAAACTTGGTACAAGGACAACACTATGGCATACATATGCATGCCAATTTATGTTTCGATACAATCCAATATGGCTGCCGGGTAGCCATTTTGTTACCATGTTTACATGTCCAGAAACATTACTTAGATGTGTCTGAACTGATTCCCTTGAAATTTGGTATGATATGATCCAACAGGACTGCTGGGCAGCCATTCTGTTATGATTTGTTCATGTCTGGTACCATTTGGCAGACATGCTCAACAGCTCCCAAATGGCGGAGACAATGTCATATACGATGGCTTGTTACTATATATTAGTCTAATATATTGTTTCTTCTGGGCATAGGTATATGATAATACTTGTATGATATATACTGTAGAATCGCATTGTCTACAAACATCAATAATCTGAAAGTTGTGTTACCTTGTAGTATTATAGATATATTTAGAATGACATTGGTAATTGACAGTAATTCATATTGCATGTATAATAGTTGTTATATATCTGATTTCAGGTGACTTATTCAGACTGGAATACTGGACAACCAGACAATTATGGAAACAATGAGGACTGTGGTCATTTCAGATTTAGCGATGGCAAATGGAATGATCTTTCCTGTTCAAACAAGATCGGTTTTATCTGCGAAAAAGGTATCCTACAAATTACCCTTGATCACAAAATGATAGCCATGCAAAACATCATCGCCTCTAGAGTTGTCAATGACAGCTTTAGCATAAGCAGATCGTCAGAAACAATACTTAGATATTGGAAACAAACTAAAGATGATATAAATACAGCTATCATGTTTTCATTTTTTATCTGGTTATGAAATTGATACTAAATCTTTAAAGTGGCACAAGCTGAGTTTATAAACCTTGTGCTCAAGTGAAAATACTTCCATAAAACCTTGATTCAAGTTGTATATAGTATATTAGAAATGTCAGAGCATTGCCACGACATTACATTTGCCTTCTAATTTGTTAGAACATTCGATTGTCTGGGATGGATTCCTCAAACGTATCAGAAATTATGTCATTGGGTCATTTATATGTTATATCTTAATACCAGGTGCGAGTTCAGTCAATAGGGAACTTGCAATCCAGACTGAGCATGCTCAGATGCAAATGACTATGGGATTATCTGTGGTTATTGTAATACCTAATCTTGAGCTACTGATAAAATAAACCTCCCACAATGGTCAGGGTGACTATGAATTGATCATTCATGGTTGCAAACAATGTAACAGCATTGTTTACAATACTAATTCATTGGCATTTATCATCACATTTCCCATGATGCAACATTCAACATGGCGGGGTTGCAAGTTCCGTATTGCAAGTGATACTTATGTATGCCTCAGTATGCAGAATACTGCGAGTGACTTTTAAATACGCAGCATAAATCTTGCCCAAAAAAATATAAACTGAGGCTGCTTGTGTCCCATGTCATCTGTAGATACTTGATGTGACTGATGTTAAATAAGATTTTGTTCAAAATGTATAATAAGTTCAGAGTATACAAACACGTCAGTGAACAACATTTTATTTGATTTATGTAACTGTTTTTCCTTTTCTTTTCTTTTGACAGCATAAACATCATCCAAGGTCTTCATTGGGCCAAGTTGGCGGCCATGGTTGCCCTTTTCAATATTCAATAACGTTTGGGTACTTCATGTTTCTCGGTCCAAACTGATCGGTTTAATTGTGAAAAATACCTCTGATGCAGTGGAAAGAAGAATATCTAAATAATTTGCATAAGGTGGTTAGAGCATTGATGTCAATTCACTGCAAGATATTCAGATGTAATATTTGAATCGATAGTTCGACTGAATAAAATAATCCTGGTGATGGAGCATATACCTGATGTGTGCTGTTGAATTTTATGTTGTAAAATGTCTTTCAGTAGTAGCTATTTGGATTTTGCATTACACAGCTACTTAAATACTCTTCCCATCTCATCTGATCTCATCTCATTACATCTCACCCTGCCTTGTCTCACCTCATTTCAAATCATTAGCACAACTCAAATCAAAATGATTGCACAAGAGGCAGAATGCAAGTTATATAGGTTTGAAAAGTCTGTGTCTGTATCACCATTTTCTAAAAAAATGACTGACTCAATTCAAACGGAATTTGGTACACGTGTTCCGTATGGTACTGGCAAGAACTGATTAGTTTTGGGTAAACAGCCCATGAATATTAATGAGCAATTTACATCATTAATGGTTTTCGGTGATTAAGATCTCAATAATGCACACTTCAAAGTCAAGATAATTTGGTACATACATTTGCGATACCACACCGCATCTGTCTTGAAATATTATTGCTTTAATAAGTTATTGGCTTACTTTTGGTAATTAGAGCTGTAGGCCACAAAAAAGAAATCAAAATATTCATAGAGAGATTTAAGTGTACCTATTAATGAGATTGTCGCATCTTCCCATCTTGTTGCTTCTTTGTTCTTCTTTGTTCAAGTTCCTTTCCTCAGATAGTTTTTCAATACATAATTGCATGTTATTTATTTTCTCTGAATCCTGAGAAGCCCTATCACTTATATCCCTCAGCTCTTTAACACTTTTCAAAGCAACTTGCAGCTTCTTCTTCACTCTAGCAGCTTCAGCTTTAGCTTTTCTTTTTCGTTCCCTTAGTTGAAATTTTTGGGTGTAGATACTTAAAATGATCGATGTAAACGGAACAATATAATATAATGAAAACAAAACCTACAGCCTAATCATCGCCGTATGTATACATGAGGCGCCATTGCTATGCCCAGAAGTGGGTTACCCTTATTTTGCTTATGACATTGACAACAATGTCCGACACATAAATGGGCATCAAATCATGGATAAATGTAGTTATTCTAAACATAAGTCTTTTTTTTTTACATAGCCTGAAACGTGTGAACAAAATGCTTATGTGAAGGGATCGAACCCACATCGTTGCATTGACAAACTTGATATCGACCGCGCCATTAACACAGGCTCAACAATACTGCTACCGTCATCGAAAAATTCAAAATCGCAAAAACATTTTGTGTCAAATCTACCTGAAATTTGTCAAGGAAATAGAGAATTAAATATAGATTCTGATTATCGGTGTTCATTTCTTGGAAATATAAAACATTTCAAAACGGGAATTAGTGTGTTGTGTAGTGTCAGTAGACCTCCACTCCCCCAAGTATGATTTTGGTACGAGTGAGTCAGAGACTACTACCTCCATTTTGCTGGGTGGAATCCAAGCTTTTTCCAATAAGCGGCATAGGATACCACTGTCCAGATGGAAATGGACATCAAAAGCTCCCCGGTATTCCTCCACTATAACCTTCCAGGCATCAGTGGCATGCCTGGATGACTAGGCTCAACAAGTACACCTATGGCTCCCATCACCAAGGCGGCACAGGAAGATCTGGGTGAGTTGGTTACCTGTATGGGTCTCACCTCCGTAACAGGGGCTCCTCCTACAAGTGTTGGACAACCGAGGCTGCCCAACATCCACAGGAACTCTGTCATTTGCAATTGCATGGGGGATATGAGTCTCAACAGGATTAACAGGACTCGCCAATGTATGAGAACAGCTGGAGATGATGGAGGTTGCAGAGTAAATACCAAGGGTGGCATCCATTCAGCCTCCTTACACAACTGCCTCATTATTGCCTGGTACCAGTTACCTACCACAGATACTGGAAGGAAGGCCTGGCCAACCCTCAAAAAGTAGTCCAGCAAGTCATGGGTTGGGCTCACAGAATTACCACCAACAATCTACCCGTGGAGCACTCAAATTGCATGGAGAGCCAAAAGGTTTCAAAATTAGCCTCTTGACCCCAGAGTGCCGCTGGGAGATGGTGCTTAAAAACATGCTCTTTAAGCGTTTTTGAGTCCTTAAGACACTCCGGTAGTAGGCACTGCACATGTTGGACTGGCAACGATTTGATGTAGCCAGAAAAAGCGACGCTGGGGCCCTCCAGACCAGGGTGGTAACAAGGTGTTTCCTCCTCTAAGGAGGGAGGGGAACCTCAGGACCGACAGAACCATTCTTTTGGTCTAAATTTCTGTCTCGGCATGCTCCCCTGAGGTGTAGGTTGGACATGGGTCTTCCCCGCGGAAGGTTGGACCTTAGTGGTGAGAGCATAATGTGCTTGGAAACCTGTCGTCCTGTGCTTGGGCGCTTCAGCTTCCCACCTGTTGAGATTTATGCCTCCGCTCAAGCAGGGAAGAAGGCGGCCCTAGCACCTGCCCTTAGTAGTAGTACATCATCCACTTCCCTGACTGGTCCCTTTTCCTTTTGACTGCCCTGTGGCACTCTCCTGGAAAGGGGTAGCCTGGGCCTGGTTTGCTGCAGGGACTCGGCACCTGGT
Organism: Glandiceps talaboti; assembly: GCF_964340395.1. NCBI lineage: Eukaryota > Metazoa > Hemichordata > Enteropneusta > Spengelidae > Glandiceps > Glandiceps talaboti. The sequence goes on from NC_135565.1 coordinate 9,488,644, forward strand.
ACGCTTCCTCCCACGGTTGTGTCTCTTCTTAAGAGGGTCGGACATACCTCTACTGGCAAACCACGGAGGTAGTCCAGTCCTCACGTGTGGCTTGATGAGTCAGTTTGACAAACCTTACCACCTGTGAAGGTTCAGTTCAGTCCAGGTTGGAGCCTCCTGGGCTGTAATTACCAAGGTATCCAGCCCAGAGTGCTCCATCTGCTCGTTCTCAATGGTGACCTCCCTTTGCAGGCTGTCTACGTGCATAGATGCCCATGGCCACAAACTGTCAGAATTCCTTCTATAGGAAATGTGTCCCCTGGCAGGGGACACATTTCTATGTGGGGGTGTTTAAATTTCCCACCACAAACAGACAATTTTCTGCCAATATACTGTATGCAAGACATGATTTTGATGTTTGTTACTTATCCATTCTTCTCAGGTAAGAATCGAGTTCTGGTTTACTCCACCTCAAAGTTTTACTATTCCCAGAGCTAAAGGCATATTTGCTGCAACGGGGACTATAACGTTCGTGTATAGTTTGTTTTTTTAAATACCGCCAATGGCTTTGTAGCACAACTGTACATGTAAAAAAAAAATTTATGCACATGCTAGTCCATGCTAACAATATGTGTTCATTTGCTGAATGATTACCCAGTTGCCTATCCAACCATGTTGCTATCTTTGTGATATACGCTATCGATTGGCTGTTGGTATGGGCGTTGTCATGTTGTTAGATATATTTGCATACATTTTTGTATGTTTTTGTTCATTTTTGTATGAATTCCTGATATTATCTTCTTATATGTGATAATTGGCTGGGGGCGTGGCCTTGTTGCTAGGCACATTTGCATACATTTTTTGAATGTTTATTCAATTGTCTATTAATCGCCGTTGTTATCCACAATATATTTGATCATTTGGCTGTTGCTGTATGCGTGATCTTGGCACATTTGCATACATTTTTTTGAATGTTTATTAATTTGTCTACTATTCCTGTTTGCAGTATACGTGATCATTTTGCTGTTGCTATGGGCGTGGTCTTGTTGCTAGGCAAATTTACATACATGTTTTGAATGTTTATTCAATTGTCTATTAATCCTTGTTATCTCAGTGAAAAACACGACCGTTTGGCTGTTGGTTTGGGCGTGGTCATGGTTGCTAGGGATATTTGCATACATTGTTTTGAATGTTTACTCAATTGCCTTCCAGATAATGTCATTGGACCAAAATATACTGCCAAATTGGTTGTGTAGGGCCAATTGTGTCAAAATATTTTGAAATATCTGCATAATAACACTTCTAGAAACATCTCACCAGTTTCAGTCTCATTGCCAAGTACTTTGTGAGATATGTTTTTGACCAAAAATGAATATGTTTACACCTAATTTGCATATTACTTATGGAATCATTGTGTGCTTAATATTTCTTTGTCCATACATCCCTAGATGCATTCCCATTAAATTTCAGCCCAATCTGCTCACTAGTTTTGGAATTATTGATTTTTGACCAAAAAGACACATTTTTAGCCCTAATTTGCATATTACTAAGGGAATCATCATGTCATGAACAAATCTTACTTTACTCCCCTTAAGAATGTTCTCACCAAATTTCGCATCAATCTGCCCTGTAGTTTCTGATTTTTTATTTTTTTTTTCCAAATCACACACGTGTCATGCGATCAATTTCATTTGAGCAATTACCCAACTAGACCCCATAAGTAATGTCCCCACCAAATACCAAGGCAATCGGGTTGACAGTTTTTGCATTTCGGCATGTAAAGTACTCGTAACAATATATAAATAATAATATCAAAACCAAGTCTTGACTCCCGACGTTTTGTCTTACGTACAGTTTATTGGCAGAACATTGTATGTGTGGGGGAATTTAACAGGGCTAGGGTAGAGTCTGGTTTAACCCAGGCACCAATTCTTGTTTGATAAAATTGATGTCAGGATGACAAGTGGAATGCTTACTAAAGATAGACTTGCTGACTATATTTTTCATCCAGACCTCTTCCCTAACAACCAGCTATGAAAATAGATATTTTCAATAATTTAAAGGGTAGGTTATATAATTATAACTGCAAAGTACTTGAACACTTTTTTTGGAAATGACGTCAATCAGCTTTTAATTTCCGACTGTATGTACATACTGTGTATGGTTATACATTACAGTGTTGTTGACAGGTACGTGATGTCCATGTAAATATAGTTGTAGCATAGATATGGGAAGCAATTTTCAAAACATTAGCAGAAACGCAACACATGTAAATCCCCTAGTAATAAATAAAAGCAATAGGGCGAATTCATGATTTTTATTGTCATTTTTAGTACAACACTAGTCAAAACTATATTATACAAGTTTAAGACCCAAAGGTCAATCAGCACCTTGACCAGAGCAGAATTTGGGAATCGAATTTTTGTATATCAAATACAGCCTTGACTGTCTATTATAATACATTGTATGTGTGTAAGACACCAAAGGACATTCAAACTATGGTTTAGTTTGACACGATAACACATATAACTTGGGCATTAAGCTGGTATATATTGCCATCAAATACAACATGGATAATGTGAGTCGATATCTGCAATATTTTGGTGGTTATGGCGTGAGAAAAAGTGATATCTGATATTGCTGTTCTGCAAAGGTACCCTGAAATGTTAAAGCATGAATTTGTGGTTTTAAATAGCATTATTAACCTTTCACCAGAATTTGTTCTACCTATCTATATAATACCAGCTAAACTCCTTATGGGTATCAAAGCTTGTTTTGTGCATGCAGAAATACGGATGTAACAGTAACAGCTTTTCCAGTCCACTTTCGCACTTCAATATCGATCAGTTGATTGGTAAGTACATATGATCCTTAAGTTTCTCTGTTCAATTTCCAATGTATACCTTCTATGAAATGACAAATGATATAATAATGATTTGAATGTATTTTATTAACATATTATTTACTTTTTAAAACACTTAAGATTGTAAAGATTATAAACCATGTCAACAGAATAATTTGTTGTTTCTTTACATGTTTCACGAAAAAGGTAAAATTATTCATAATTAAGGAATTGTTTGTCACAACTCCTTGATATCTCTCCCATTCTCCATTGTACAAAATGTAGGACATATTGGTTAAATGCTTTCAAACCAGAAGTACAAATGTAGTCATTAGTCATCCCCACCTGAAGAAGTCAGGGAGGGGGGAATTTACAGATTTGGCTCCCTGCGCCCGGAGCCATTTCTCGGAAATGACTGGACCGATTTCTCCCAAGCCGTAAAAAAAATGAAAATACGACATTCTCATCTCTTTCCATGAGAATTAAATATAAAATATAGCTTACATTCTGGCATGTTTACAACATGTGATCATTTCCGTCAGAAATTTACGTACCACAGTTGCCAATAATATGTGGTTGAGTGTGTGTAGTCCAGAAAATTTTACGTCATAGGACACATTACAGAAGAGCAACTGCGAAATTCGAGGCCAATAAACGATTACCACCAAACCAATGCCCCTCAAACCACATTATGTATGTGATCAGGCCTAGGGACATCTTACAATTAAAATATCTCCTAACCCTGCTCCCAACCCTCACGAAGAAGGAGCTTGATGGCTAAAAGTAGAATATCCGTTGATGGAATTCTCATCTCTTAAGGTCAGACATAAATATAAACAAGTGAAATAGGCTTTCTCTATCGAACTGCTATAGTTTCGAAATTTTTAACCAAACTAATCCAACTAATTTAAGTGACAGCGAGACCTCCGCATAAATTTGACGAGCATGAAGAGCTGAAGTCATATATAAATTTGCTTGTCTAAAACATTAGTACTCTAAACATTTTTCTAAGAATTATAGTCATTTGGTAGTCACAAAATAATATGACAAATTAAATACTGTACAGTGAAATAGTTCAGTGGTCCTGTAATAGTTAAGTTTTCGTACAAAATAGTGATCGTTCTAATGTTGGATCGCTCTGTTACTGTTCTTAATTCTTGTCCTCCCTTCTCATGTCGCTTTACTAACTGTTGATTTTCGGAGTTGTAACTTCATCGTCAGTCGTTGCCTTCTCATGTCATGGTTCCAAACTTGATATTTTGAAGACTTTTCATGGTTACAAATCCTCCATAGATGTGGTATCGTCGTCGGTCATATATTGTACACTGGGGAATTTCTTTTCCCATGACAAATTGAGTACTTTTCTCTGTGGTCACTCGCTCGACTCCCACATCACTAGTATGGTGAAATCGAAGAGGTTCTTCGAGGTCATTGTACATGCTTTTGCATGTGCTAAAGTAAAATTATATTGAAAACAAGAACAAAAATAGTGAAAAAAAATAGTCTCTGTTGCAGCAAATATGTCTTTAATCAATGTTAGCTCTAGGAATAGTAAAAACGGTGTAAATCGGAACTTGATTCTTACCTGAGAAGAGTGGGTAAGTAACAATATCAAATAGAAGTCCTGACTCCCGACGTTTTGTCTTACATAGTTTATTGGCAGAAAATTGTCTGTGTGTGTTGAAATTTTACAGGGCCAGGGTAGAGTCTGGTTTAACCCAGGCACCAATTCTTGTTTGATAATATTGATGTTAGAATCAACTATGAAAATAGATATTTTCAATAATTTAAAGGGTAGGTTATATAATTATAACTGCAAAGTGCTTGAACACTTTTTCTGGAAATGACGTCAATCAGCTTTTAATTTCCAACTGTATGTACATACTGTGTATGGTTTTACATTACAATGTTGTTGACAGGTACGTGATGTCCATGTAAATATAGTAGTAGCATAGATATGGGAAGCAACTTTCAACCCATTAGCAGAAACGCAACACATAAAATCCCCTAGTAACAAATTAAAAGCAATAGGGCGAATTCATGATTTTTATCATCATTTCTAGTACAACACTAGTCAAAACTATGTTATACAAGTTTATGACCCAAAGGTCAATCAGCACCTTGACCAAAGCAGAATTTTGGAATCGAAGTTTTGTATTTCAAATACAGCCTTGACTATCTATTATAATACATTGTATGTGTGTAAGACACCAAAGGACATTCAAACTATGGTTTGGTTTTACACCGTAATACATATAACTTGTGCATTAAGCTGGTATATATTGCCATCAAATACAACATGCATGGATAATGTGCGTCGATATCTGCAATATTTTGGTAGTTATGGCGTGAGTGCTGTGCGTTGGTTGGGATATGAGCGAGGTCAGTGTAGGGTGATGAAACACGCATATTAATTAAACTGAGAAGAAAAAGTGATATCTGATATTGCTGTTCTGCAAAGGTACCCTGAAATGTTAAAGCATGAATTTGTGGTTTTAAATAGCATCATTAACCTTTCACCAGAATTTGTTCTACCCATCTATATAATACCAGCTAAACTCCTTACGGTTATCAAAGCTTGTTTTAGTGCATGCAGAAATACGCATGTAACAGTAAAGTAGTCCAGAAAATTTCACGTCATAGGACACATTACAGAAGAGCAACTGCGAAATTCGAGGCCAGAAAACGCTTACCACTAAACCAATGCCCCCCAAACCACATTATGTATGTCATCAGGCCTAGGGACATCTTAAAATTAAAACATCTCCCAACCCTGCTCCCAAGCCACACGAAGAAAGAGCTTGATGGCTAAAAGTAGAATATTCGTTGATAGGAATTCTCGTCTCTTTAGGTCAGACATAAATATAAACCAGTGAATTAGGTTTTCTCTATCGAGCTGCTACAGTATCTAATTTTTTAACCAAACTAATGTAAGTGACCACAAGACCTCCGCATAAAGTTGACGAACATGAAAAGCTGAAGTCATATATAAATTTGCTTGTCTAAAACTTTACTCAAAACATTTTTCTAAGAATTATAGTCATTTGGTAGACACAAAATATTACGACAAATTAAATACTGTACAGTGAAATAGTTCAGAGTTCACGTACAAGTTTTCGTACAAAATAGTGTTGTTGGATCGCTCTATTACTGTTCTTAATTCTTGTGTCGTCTCTCTCCCCCCTTCATGGTTCTTGCTTCGCTAACTGTTGATTTTCGGAGTTGCAACTTTATCGTCAGTCGTTTACAGCTTAGCATGTTGCTTGCTTCTCATGGTTCCAAACTTGGTATTTTGAAGACTTTTCATGGTTACAAATCTTCCATAGATGTAGTATTGTCGTCTGTCATATTGTAGACCGGGGAAGTTCTTGTGATAGTGTTCTTGTTAGAATCAGTCCAACTACAACTATTGGAAGGCACAAGTGGAGAGCTGGAACACGCCCGTACCATAAATAAATAAAAAATAAATAAATAAAACGAGGCGGTTCAACTGGTCTCCGATCTTCAATCTGATCTTTATTTTGATATAAATTAAAACACCAACGTTTTGGCGACGCACAAGTCGCCTTCTTCAGGGTAAGCACTGATAAAAAAGAGTACAATACACAGTGGTAAAATTACAAAGTATTCAAGAAATAAAAATCCAGGATAAAGTGACATGTAAGCTATAAAAAGGTAAAACAGTAGAATACAGAACTGCACAAAATGTAGGCGGATTTTGAAGTCCAAGAGAACGTAGTTGAGTATACAAAGTGAACAAAAGTGAATAAAAATGGTATTAAAAGTTACAAATTCAAAGTAAATGTCAAAAGGATCAGAATTGAATAACCATAGAGTGGAAATGGCGGGAAAGTTTCGGAAAGTAGGAGGTGCAGACTGACTTTAGAAGGAGCAGGCGAAAGATGCTCTATCTGGGCTGAAGTGCTGAGTTGGAGTGTAGGTGCAAGTGTGTAGCAAGGCCCACTAGGTGAAAGGACAGGGTAAAGCCGAAGGGAACCCTAGCATGATAGGAAAAAAGAGAAAGGCTTGGACAAAGGACAGTGGGGAAGAAAGCGAGTGTTAACCGTCTCTTATATTAATACCGTTAGGTGTTAGTGTGTTAAACATGGTGATATATTTCTGTTCAAGGAGTCGTCTTTTACGAGTGTTGGTAGTGTAGACTTTACAAATGCCACTAGCTTTAAAGTGGGAAAGATCATGATCTGGTTGGTTGAAGTGTTGTGAAATGGGGGTTGGTTTGTGACTGTGGATAGTGTAAATGTGTTCGTAAATGCAGGTTTTTAGTTTCGCCAATGTATTGTTTGTGACATTTGTGACAAGTGATGATGTAAATTAAGTTACGTGTGTTACATGAAATGTTACCAATGACATTGTGTGTTACACCAGTGGTGGAGCAGGTGAGAGTGTTAGTTTTGGTGATGAAATGGCTTTGGTTTCATTTGTCGCAACGTTCAGTGTAACCAGTGGTATTGTGATTAGATGACTTGGTGAGACTAGCTTTGACTAAAAGTTTATGGAGGTTAGGTGGTTGTCTAAACGAAGTTAGGGGAGTTCTTGTCCCTTGCCACCTTGAGTACTTTCTCGCTTAGCAGCCATTTGTTTGTGAATATTTCATGTCCAAAGTCGTAACTCAGACATGCTTGAACAGATCTCATTCAAAGTTGGTATTAGAACAGTGTTCTATGACATACATGTGCATATCCATTTTCATTGTGATACGATCCAATATGGCCGCCTAGCAGCCATTTCGTTTGCGAATTTTCCATGTCCAAAGCCATAACTCAGTCATGCTTGAACAGAACTCATTCAAAGTTGGTATTAGGACAGCGTTCTATGACATACATGTGCATATACATTGTTGTCATGATACGATCCAATATGACTGCCTGGCAGCCATTTTGTTTGCGAATTTTCATGTCCAAAGCCATAACTCAGACATGTTTGAACAGATCTCATTCAAAGTTGGTATTAGCACAGTGTTCATGTGCATATCCATTTTCATTGTGATATAATCCGATATGGCTGCCTTGCAACCATTTTGTTGGCGCAGTTTTCATGTCCAAAGCCATAACTCAGACATGCTTGAACAGGTCCCCCCCTACTCGACCCATCCTTTATTGTTGAATGGTTTATTCCATGACGTCATTGTGATGAGTAGTCAGTCCCATGTCCAATGAGGAAACACAACATGAGTAGTCATGTTCCATGTCCAACGAGCAGACACAACATATCTAAGTCTGTTTGTTTTAGGTTCACAAATGTTGTTGCGTGATCAGAGTAGTGATATCAAAAATAACCATATGCGGACAAACAACATTAACCAGGTTTGAAAATGACAACATAAACTGCCAATTAAAGCAGGGACTATGTCATTTTGAATGACTTGTATAATTTGATGAAGGATGAAGGTTGAAGACAATTAGAGGTGTCTTGCACCTGCTTGTTCATTCCTATTACAGGCTGTCATTTATAATAGCCTTAGTATAATGTTAATGTCAATTAATAGTATTGTTATTTCTATGACCTAGTCCCTTTTGATTTCTTGTGTTTAATAATTAACACCTGTGAAGTGTAATGCATAAATAACATAAATTAAAGAGGGATCTTCAAACCCTTCTAATAATGACTTCTCTATCATTATAGCAAACGAGTATATAGTTAATATCACATCTACTACAGGTTCCTATCTTACTTCCACCTTTAATGTCATTAAGGTAATTCTCTCCCCCCCCCCCCCCCACAACATGTTAACATGCCATTTAGAGTAGGATACTTCATGTAATAAATGACAAAGGTTGTTGGTTTATTTTTTATGCCATCAAAGACAATCAATGATGAAACATCCAATTACTATCCTGATGTGCGTCTCCTTCGTACAAGTATTTGCTGAAGGTAATGACATTTTAATTGATATATTCACAAGATACATGTTTCAATTTAAAAAGAAATTTCCTTCATCATTTTCCATTTAACTCATTCACGAGTGATTGAGGACTGAAATGAAAGTTATTGATATATTCCCTGGAACGCAGTTGGGGTTCATTTTAATCTTTACATTATTAATCATGTGTGATCATTCCCCCTAAGAACCGTAATGATTAATAATGTGTAAATCTAGTTGGTATGACTTGTGAAGAAAATACAAGCGACCTATTGGTCAGAATAGTGCCACTGTTTTTAGCACAACTGAACTGATAAGGTTCAGTAGTGCTATGGCAAAGTGTCTGTCTGTCTGCCTGTGCATGGATGTGTGTCAACAACTTAAGTCAAAAACCGCTGGTCCAATTGCCCTAATATTTGGTGGATGTATTACCTTGAGTGTCTAGTTGGGAAATTGTTCAAATCAAAATGATTTTACCACCGGTGTGTGATTTGGGTGAAAAAAGAGAAGAGTCAATAAACTTAAACTCCCAAACTACTTGGCAGATTGGTCTGAAATTTGGTTGGAACGTTGTTAGAGGTGTTTAGATTAAGAATTATTCATGACATGCAAGTGATATGCAAATTAGGTCTACAAACAAAACTGCTGAGCAGAATGGTCTGAAATTTAATCGCGATGCACCTGGGAATGTATAGATGAAGCTGTATTAATAATGTGATGATCTGGTATTGTTCTGCAGTTATTGTTATTAGTTATTGTTATTGAAAACATTTTGACAAAATTGGCCCTAGCAAGCATGACCATGCCCTTAGCAACAGCGAAATGACTGCATAATACAAAGATAACAGGGATGAGTATAGGTAAGTGACTAAAGGTTCAAAGAAATGTATGCAAATACACATAGCAACAGGATCACGCTCATAGCAACATCTAAATGACGGTTTATATTGCAAGGATGAAAAGTAGGAAGGGTAGGCAAGTTAATAAAGATTCCAAAAATGTATGCAAATATGCCTAGCAACAAGACCATGTCCATAGCAACAGCCAAATACAGTTGTGCTACAACGCCATTGGTGTAATTTTTTATGTTCTTTTTTTAAAATGTGTAGAAGTGGTTCTGCTGTTCAGCTCTTGCACTATTTACTTTTGTATTAGCAAGTAATAATGTGGTTAGGGGTTTCATATGATGACTCACACACACTATTGAACAAATTTGTTACAGAAAGTTCGTAAAACATTGTACTTTTATATTATATTATAGTCAGTTTCCATAAATTCTATTGTTACCCCTAACTTGCATATTAATAACCTAATAAACTTGTGTTGAAGAAATTTCAACTCAATTGGCCTAGTAGGTTTGGAGAATTTAGAGAAGAATCAAACTAACCCTTCAGCTCTGTGCAGCTTTTGCTGACAGTGCAGCTAGACTTTATCAACAGATGAAGAAATCAAAAGGAAGGATTCATGTCAACAAACGTCTTTGTGCTACTGAAACTGACATTTGAGTTTCTCAACTGTTTCTTTTAATGATTTTTTTTTCAGATCCTGTATGGACGGATTTTAATGGAAATTCCTACTACATCAGCCCTGAGAACAGTTATACATATGAGGAAGCCAACTGTTTCTGTGAAGGTAGATTCAGTCACCTCGTAATCGTCAACAATGATGATGAAAATAGATATTTGAAAGGTGAGAGAGAGAGAGAGAGAGAGAGAGAGAGAGAGAGAGAGAGAGAGAGAGAGAGAGAGAGAGAGAGAGAGAGAGAGAGAGAGAGAGGAGGGAGGCAGACATATACATGTAAGTAGCAGGCAGGATATTTTCATTTTTATCTTCACTGAAGATGGCTTACTATGCGTTAGTCTGTCTTTGATAGTTGTTAATATGTAGCATAACCGCTATCTATAATATTTTCATGTTTCAGTTTGTTATCAAACCTCTTAATATGTTATCAATATATTCGGTAGCATCATATAAAGCTATTTTTGTTTTAAGGGTTATTTATTTTCCATTTTTTCCAATGAAAGATTTGGTACTAAATGCTGGATCGCATTTATGGATGGGACTGGATGACAGAGACGTGGAAGGAGAAATGAGATGGCTGGATGGGTCACTGGTAAAAAAATAAACACTTTTTATCAACAACCAGTATATTTATTTCTTGTTTTTACGTTACATCAATATATTTAAGTCATCAATGGAAACTTCTTTACTTGTTTCTATCTAGGTAGCTAGGTGGGGGGGGGGGGGCTAGGTGGGGGGGGGGGGTAAGTGTCATTTTGGAAAATGTGGTCTTCATTACAGTTACTTTTGTTTTGATCATTGGAGCTGGGGGTTATTTTTTAGCTCTGCTGTCAGCAACAGCTGAGCGGAGCTTAAGGGTTAGGTTGATTCTCTGTCGGTGTCTGTCGTCCGTCCATCAACTTGTCTACTTTCATCTTCTTTTACATGGTCAATTGATGTGAAATTTGTTGTGTACATGTCATTTGATAAGCAGATATAGGTTTGTTCAAAATGAGTTGATTTGGTCATTTTATGCAAATTAGGTCTAAAATAAAATTTTTGGTATAAACAATGCTTCAAAAGTCTTATCCTCCAAAACTGCTGGGCCAATTGAGTTGAAATTTGTCGTGGAGGTGTCTTGGGATGAGCATATATAAGTTTGTTTAAGACAATTTGACTGGGTCATTGATATGTAAACTAGGTCTATAAATAGAATTTTTGGTAAAAAAGGTTTTAAAATCTTCTCCAAAACTACTTGGCCAATTGAGTTGAAATTTGTCGTGTAGGTGCCTTGGGATGAGCATATATAAGTTTGTTTAAGACAATTTGACTGGGTCATTAATATGCATATTAGGGGTAAAATAATTTTTGTGTGAAATGGTAAAAGGCTACTAGTACTGTAACAATATTTCACCAACTTTCTGTGTGAAATGTGTTCAATAGGATGTGTGTCATATGAAACCATTAACCACTTTATTACTTTGCTAAAATAAAATTGCATAGTGGAAGAGCTGAACAGCAGAACCACTTGTACACGTTACAAAAAGAAAAACAAAAAAGAACAAAACAAAACCGAGCTATTCTGACCGATTGTCACTTGTTATAAACATCTAAGGAGATTATATCACTGATCATTACATAGTTGATATTGGGAATAAAACGTAGAAGAAATAATTCTTACAGATCTATTGAATACATCTACTATAAACTGCCCTTTTCTAATGACTAATATCTTGCACAAAATTTGAAATTTACTGCCAAATTTTACCTAACAATAGATATTCAACATATTTGTGTCACAACAACCCGTAAATTATTTCATATGTGGTTTCTAATTCAAATACATTGGCACTTGATCTGCAGTCCCATAATCATATCAGTGTAGTAAACATCAATGATCAAAAACATTTTTGCATTTACTCACTAAAAATGTAAATACATTCATGTACATGACATTGTTTCAGGTGACCTATTCAGACTGGAATACTGGACAACCAGACAATTATGAAAATAAGGAGGACTGTGGTCATTTCGTATATCACAATGGCAAATGGAATGATCTTCCCTGTTCAAAAAAGATTGGCTTCATCTGCGAAAAAGGTAGGCTATACATGTAGTTTACTCCTGATCACACTGTGACATGTGGCAGCAGTGCACAACAGCTAACCTTAAAAATTATATTAATACATGTAAACCTCACACGTGACGTCAAACAGGACAGATCAAAAACCTGAATCACCCCTATTGTACAGGAACTTTTTTGCCATCATTCCCATAAGAACTGTAACTTAACATTTTCTCATCAGCTGATTTACTTCTGTAAACAATGGCATGTCAGCAATAAATTGTGGGTATAATGTTCACTTGGATAAATGAAGATACTTTAGGTATTACAATAACATTGGATATTTACAGTGAGTACTTGGACGACAAAGAAATAAATACAAGCTAGTGATCATTCTGTCTTTTTTCGTGCCTTACACATCTGCCCTCTTTGTCTCCCTCTTAACTACTACTCTCTCTGTTAAATGTATGTCTCAGTACTACTGCCTGTTTGACACTGCCTTTCTGACTCACTCTTCCTTGTTAAATTTCTTTCACACACACACACACACACTCTCTCTCTCTCTCTCTCTCTCTCTCTCTCTCTCTCTCTCTCTCTCTCTCTCTCTCTCTATCGCCTTTCAGAAATGTATTTTCCTCTTCATCATTGATAATCGCGAGATGACTTGATATACCATCGCAGAATTGTGTGGCTTCATTGTAGGTATAACTGTTTCTATGTTAATGTAGTAGGATTTTCCATTGAAGTTATTCCACTGTAGTAAGGGTCCTATAGAAGATAATGTACGTGGTAGCTGAGAATACAACAACGCTATAATCTAGACCGAGTGAAGTTTACCTTACTAGAAACACTATTGTATAGACAGTCTTGCAATATAACGGATTGAAGCTTAGACTGAGATTGCAGGCAAGACATGTATTTTATGATCTCCCATTATCAGATAATGTACAAGGTGTTGATAGTTTGAATTTGACTTTCCAAAGAGTGTAATTGTTTATATACAGGCCCGGTCTTATCATTTGCCTTCTAATTTTGTTACAACATTCGATTGCCATGGGATGGATTCTTCAAACGTATATGAAATTATGTCATTGGATCATTTATATGTTATATCTTAATACCAGGTGCGAGTTCAGTCAATAGGGAACTTGCAATCCAGACTGGGCATGCTCAGATGCAAATGACTATGGGATTATATGTGGTCATTGTAATACCTAATCTTGAGCTACTGATAAAATAAACCTCCCACAATGGTCAGGGTGACTATGAATTGGTCATTCGTGGTTGCAAACAATGTAACAGCATTGTTTACATACCAATTCATTAGCATTTATTATCACATTTCCTATGATGCAACATTCGACATGGCTGGTTTCAAGTTCCCTATTGCATGTGATACTTATGTGTATCTCCATATGCAGAATACTGCAAGGCTGCTTGTGTCCCATGTCATCAGTAGATACTTGGTGTGACTGATGTTAAATTAACATTTAAATAAGATTTTGTTCAAAATGTATATAAGTTCAGAGTATACAAACACGTCAGTGAATAACATTTTATTTGATTTATGTAACCTTTTTTCTTTTTCTTTTTTTTTGACAGCATAAACATTATCCAATGTCTTCAATGAACAAGATTGGGGTCTATGGTCGCTCTTTTCAATATTCAATAACTTTTGGGTACTTCATGTTTCTTGGTCCAAACTGATCGGTTTAATTGTGAAAAATACTTCTGATACAGTGGAAAAAAGAATATCTAATAATTTGCATAGTGTGGTTAGAGCATTGATGTCAATTCACTGCAAGATCTTCAGATGTAATATTTGAATCGATAGTTCGACTGAATAAAATAATCCTGGTGATGGAGCATATACCTGATGTGTGCTGTGGAATCCTATGTTGTAAAGTGTCTTTCAGTAGTAGCTATTTGGATTTTGCATTACACAGCGACTTAAATTCTTTTCTCATCTCATCTCATCTCATCTCATCTCATCTCATCTCATCTCATCTCATCTCACCTTGCCTTGTCTCACCTCATTTCAACTCATTAGCACAGCTCAATTAATAAGGGGTCACTAACACAATAGGCATGGTACAATGTGTCTCGAAAACCACTGCGTCGATTGTTTTTTATAGGAAATTTTTCAAATCAAAATGATTGCGTAAGAGATGTGCATTTTGGGTAAAACAAATGCAACCTTTAGAAGCAGGGTTTCTTTTAGTTTGGTGGCATCAGCCACAATATATCGGCACTTATTTGTGACGGAATTGACTTTATTTGCAATGTTGATAGCATCCGCAGAAATATCAATACCTACCAACCAATGACAAACAGAATATTACTTTATGTTAAGTATAGTATACTAACAATCTCCTTACATTTTATGTTTAGGGTGGTTTGCTACGTTATTCTAAAATGAAAGAGAATAGACAATATCAATGAATTCATACTTTGAGTTCTGGTTCTTTGTTAATACAATGCTTTGCTGAGCTCTCTCTCTCTCTCTCTCTCTCTCTCCCTCTCTCTCTCTCTCTCTCTCTCTCTCTCTCTCTCTCTCTTTCTTTCTCTCTCTCCATACCAAAATGCTTATAACACGTAACTATGTGCATGTACCTCATAATGTTACAGTGGCATAGCCAGACAATCCATAGGGTGCAGTCATTATAGAGTTGTTATATTATGTTTCAGATGATACAACATTTGGTTAAGGACAAAGGCATTGTGCATGTATTTGACAGCCCTTCATAATCCAATAGACCTTCTGTCAATGCCTGTTCTTATCCTACAACGTATGGTGACCAGACTTTGCTCGACCTTGAACAGGTGAAATAGAGCTCACACAGTGTAGGCTAAGACCATGCAGTAGCATTATATTACTAGTAGCATTACCATTAATTGCACCTAACTCTCATCAATAGTCCAATTGTCCTAGATGGGGCTATATGGTAAGAATAGGAAGTAGAAATACATTGCAAACTGATGGTACGATTGTTTTACCGTCTGTTGTCTCAAAGTAAACACTGAAAACTGGAGTAATATGTACCACTTACCTACAACACTTTGAACATTGTCACGACTTGCTATAAACTTTGTTAGATCTCCAGTTCCACATCCTATGTCTAAAATAATCTCATCCTTTTCCCAGTGGTTATCCCATAAAGACAGTGTGAAGAGACCACTACTTTGCTGAATAGGTCTATTCCTTGAGTAGTCTGACCGGTATACCTGATTCATGTTGAAGCGATTAAGTATGATGTGTAGAAATACCAGGTCCTATAAAGGTCAGTGGGTTGGGTTTTGACACATATGACAACAGTTGACAGAAATGTCAGTGCACGGCGGTGCCACCCCGAGGTCATTTTGGAGTTGTAGGGGACCGGCGTTATCTGATTGATACCGCTTATCATATACCTATAATCACGTCCCTACGAATTGCTATGGAGAAATCGCGAGCTCTACCCGGGCAGTAATTTCCGTATCACGGACCGGCCCACTTTGCCCAAATAAGGTAAGTTGCGGGAATTTTGGACTACTTTCTTTCCCGTTGCTATGCGCGTTGCTATGCGTGTTGCAAAACTTGTTGGCATCCTGGGTATGTGTACGCTATCATGGCGGAAGCCAACGATATTCAACTGTCCAGTACATTCCTAGTTTTCGATTTGGCAATTGTGATGAAATTACATCGAATATTGGTATTACAGGAATCATTGGTTTCGATCAAAGATGTACAAAAAGTGAAGCCAACGATATAGGACGTTCGCGTTCCGTCCCCTACGACTATGAACAGCTGTAAGCTACGGTCATTTTCCCCAAACATCTGTTGTATAACTAATTATCATGAATAAAACCTTATTAACAGTAATTTTTTGTTGCATGTTTTCCGTTTTTTTGTGTGTTTCCTGCGTATGTACGTATGTGCAATGCAAGAAGCTCGAGATATGAACATACCAAAATCAATCCGCCAGGCCATACCTGTGATGAGGCCTTTGACATACGGCGATTTACTGTCAGTATAATGTCGCTTACTGTCTATAATAATGTCCAAATTAGTGATTGCAAATGTATTTTAGCGCTTCAAGAGGTATATGATAAAACCTTTACAGCCCGGATATGGGTTTTGCGGACCTTGGTCGTACGGCTTACGGGCCCTCCTAAAGTAGGGCCCTTCCACCGCACACCCTCACAATCTGATTGTCCATTGCTGTCAAAGAACATTATTCCGGTTTTTTTCTCCTTGGGACAGCAATGATAATACGTGTATGCAGACGTTGACCCTCTGTAAAGTTATCATGATCTGAAAGGTTTACATTTCGAAATTCATGGCATTGACCAAGTTTGCATCTCATGGGCAGAGTAAGTTACATCACCAGATGCTAGATGGACTATATTTCATGATATATGCCTCCGTACATTGTTATGTAATTTATTTTTATATTTATGATACATACATACATACATACATACATACATACATACATACATACATACATACATACATACATACATGCACACACACACAAACACACACACACATATATACATATATGCAAGCAGACACACGCATGCATACATACATACTACATACATACATACATACATACATACATACACATACATCGATATTATAATAGGCTACCCTGATATTTATAATTTGGTTGCAGACAATCCATGTATCCTAAGAACCCAGACATACCATGTTAGTGTACATGAGTCAGGTTATCTTTTATTAGCATCAATGATAAAATGAACGGGTTGTTTATTATATATAAGAGGAAATGCCTGACAGTGAGATGAATGATTCTATAAATAATAATAATGATAATAATATTATTTCATTTTTGAACAATCCCTTTATCAAAGTCGTGGTGAAAATTTACTACCAGTGTGCATTTCGACATCCAAATCAACATACTTTGGTAAATCTCTTTTCAAGTAGAGATGTTAAAATTATTTGTAACCTGGCAAAACTTGTCTATGAAGCATTTGTATTGAGGAAGGGAGCTGTCTCAGGGATCTAAGTTTTCCTTTGAGAGGCTGATTTATTTACTTGATATTTAATTTGTATAATTTTCTTTACTATAAGCCGGTGATAATTTTATTATTGAAGTCAAACCGGAAATGTTTGATTTATTACCCGATATTTCGGTCTAAGAATAGGTACTGTATTATAACTCTTACGTGGTAGGCGTACATCTTTGATATCGACTTGTGACAGTAGGTAGCTAAGCCACTACTTCTATTGGCGATGGCCTACTTTTGTCTCCGAGTATCCTTTCCCATAGTAGTTGGCTGTATTCCACTTATCTTAATTCAAAATGTGTTTTGAAGGTGTGTGTGTGTACGCGTGCGCGCGTCCAGGTATATATGTATGTATGTATGTATGTATGTATGTATGTATGTAATACATGTTTTGCTTGTTTGTGCTTTCTGTTGCCCTTCAGAAACATACAAGGAGATTCTTCACATTACATGCTTTTCTGTTGTTTACAATGCCAGAACATTGGGTGAGAAATGTATTCCCATTTACTATATTTGTCAAACAGTGACAAAGGTGACAAAATAAGTTAGAAACGTAGCCTACATATCTCTAACATACTTCATCCAACACTAATAAAGTCAGTTGTTATTACGAATGTGCTAGCTACAAAATATTGTAAAGAAACGCCCTGCCATGGTAAAATCATACATACATACATACATACATACATACATACATACATACATACATACTTACATACATGCATACATGCATACATACATACATACATACATACATACATACATACATACTTACATACATGCATACATGCATACATGCATACATACATACATACATACATACATACATACATACACGTACGCCAATTTTGTTATAATCAGCTACCCTGACACTATGTTAATGTACACGCGTCAGGTTATCTTTTATTAACATATCGTTGATAAAATGAACGGGTTACTTATTATACATATAAGAACAAATGCCTGACTGACGAATGCTGCTATTAACAATGATAATTTTAACATTAAAGCCAAACCGGAAATGTTTGATCTAGTACCCGATATTTCGGTCTAAGAATAGTTAATCTATTATAACTCTTTTGTGGTAGGAGTACATCTTTAACTCTTTTGTGGTAGGAGTACATCTTTGGAGAATTTTGATATCGACTTGTGACAGTAGGAAGTTAAGCATCTACTTCTATTGGCGATGGTCTATTTACTCGATTGGTCAGTATCATCTCTCATGGCTGTATTCCAGTCATCTTAATTTAGAATTCGCTTGGAGGGGCGGGGATTTTTTTTTTTTTTTTTTGGGGGGGGGGGGGTAGGTATGTGATACATGTTTTGCTTTGCTTGTACTTTCGATTGCCTGAAAGATTGGATGAGAAATGTATTCGCATTTAATATATTTGTCAACCAATGACAAAGTTGACAAAAGAAGTTAGGAACATATCCTACATATCTTTAAGTCTACACCATACATCATGCAAAATTAATAAAGTCATATGTTTTTACGAATGTGGTAGATATACAATGTTGTAAAGAAACTCTGTGCCATTGTAAAATTATACATACATACATACATACATACATACATACATACATACATACATACATACATACATACATACATGCATGCATGCATGCATGCATGCATGCATACAGACAGACAGACAGACAGACAGACAGACACAGACAGACAGACAGACAGACAGACAGACAGACATACATACATACATACATACATACATACATACATACATACATACATACATACTAGTACATGCTACGCTATTATGGAGCGTATAAGATGAATATGTGTTATCCTTCACTGTCACTTGTTGAATGGTTTGTAGTCACTGGCAAAAACTCTCACGGTATAATCTGCTGTGATACTTTATTCTCATTTTATATGAATAAATGTCGCCATTCTATTCTTATTTATGAGAGTACCGTATCACAGTAGTTTATAAGGTAGGAGTTTAGCCAGAGAATGCTGGTTTGTAGACAAGTGATAGCGTGTGGTAAAATAGAAGTAACATTGATTTTATTTGGGAACGGACGGAGCGCAACGTAATAGTCTCTGGGGGGGGGGGGGGACTAATAAACGGATTATACAATTCAAGTATTTGGCAACAAATAGTAAAATTGTGCAATGCGGATACAATGTCATCAATAAGCATTTATACAATCTTCTGAAAGAAATAAGTCGATAATTGTAACACACATTATCCTAGTTACATCAAATTAGAGTTTAATAATCCTACTTAGTACAGCATAAGCCTAAGGTTAACTACCTTGCTAGCTCAAATACCTGTACATTTAACTATTCGTGTGACACAGACGCTAATCAAGCGATTGGTATTTTCAACGTATCGGAAGTAGTTTACATATGCTGGTATTGACACACCTCCATCCTATAAACGCTTATTCATGGATATTTAAATACTGTACTGAATTCGATATATAATATCATATCGTTGTCCTGCGTTTCAGACACTTCCAGTCAGAGTGAGAGATTAAGAACATCGATGAGTAAGTGTGGTGTTTTTTTGTTCTTGATTTTTGGGTAAATATCATTTAAATATGTAGATTGAAAATGACGATGCCATTTCTTCTTTTAACGCTGTCCATTTACAGGAATGGCCGAGTTTTTGGAGGACAGAGAGCTTACCTTGAATATCGCCCGACGACTACTCGAACAGATGGGGAGTGCAGACTATAAAAGAAGATACGAAGTTGAAGTTGATCAGAATCGAGATGACTTAGACACACAACCGAGGAGAGTCAGGGCTCTTCGTGAGGCGTTGCACCAAGAAGTTCTGGATGAATTCGGCGTAACCTATCATGGAACCCAACTAGGGTTTATAGCTAAAGATATATTTAGGGTTTACAAATATGATGAAGAGGTAGGTGTTGCCGGGTGACCATTCATATAATATTTTCATGAGTTTGTTTGTTTGTTTTCAATGTGTAGGATTTTGTAATGCAATGAATCAAGAGTGTGCTATATATTACCAAGAATGTTAGTGGTTTTAAGCAAGACATACATGTAGCTCATGATGTAAACTATTAGTCGTATAAATAACCAATTCATACAATTGATTCAGTAACTAGGAAGACTAGTTTGTGTTAATTTAGTGATAACTCTGGGTGTTTATTTTGGTTTCCATCTTTATAAGACACGGGTTTAGTAATGTTTTAAAATATACAGTAATGGAAGTACAATTACATACATGTTGAGGACAAAGAAAAAAAAACTTGGAAGCAAGATCTAGAATTGTCAGAACTATCGAGAAATCGCCACCACAGTGACATTTACACTGGACACATACATTTTGCTGCATATTAATACCCTACGGATACTTATATAACGACATGATTTCAACTACACTGCTATACAAAACGTATGTTATACGGTTCCTGCCGTCTTTAACCTTTTATGCAACTTGTTGTTATAGATTATGGAAGTTCTTGGTCCGACGTTGTTCAAGGGATACAGCATAGAAGGGTGCACACTACAACTTGGTTATCCTGCACCCGATGTACAATTGGTTAATTTAGAAACAAGAGAATTTATCCCACTTTTAAGTCTAAGCAAGGCCATAGACAGACCACTCGCTGTTATTGCTTCTTCGTTAACCTGACCTCCGTTCCGGGTGAGTAACTGCAATTACGTTAGCATTGTACTGCTTTAGCTCAGTGTCTATTAGCAGACGTAGCCAGTATGGCTACAACATTGAGTAACTTCCTTCCCCGTGTATACTTTCAGACATTCATAAAGGTACGTACAAGTTCGAATTCAAGTTTACGAGTCCGACTTATTACTTAATGCAACACCGTGACACTACTGGCAATACTTTAAAAAACACAATTTAGATTATATTTCAACTCTGGAAAACGAATTTCTTTGATAGATCGTAAACATCTGTCAGACGAAAGTATAAAAATGAGCGATATCTAATATCAAGGGAAGAGTATAGGAACTTTTCAATAGCGCGCTGATGTATAGGCATGGTATGCTAAGGTTCACGGTTTACAACACGTGAAAAGGTATTATTATTATTTTAAAAATACATGTGAGATACATTTTCTCTCGTTGATAAATTTTAAGCATTCAATATGTATATTGGCATGTGGTGTAGAATTCAATATTCATTTGTTGTCACTTAGCTGCATTTTTTTACTTTTCCCTATAGGCCATTGTTCACAGTGGCTCGTTGATGAAACTATACCAGGAATACAAGGATAGAGTTGATTTCATAATGGTCTACATGAGAGAGATGCATCCAATGGGCACAATACAGGATCGTGGTAGCAACATAAGCTTAGTTGAGCAACACCACACACTAGACGATAGGATTGAAGCAGCAAAGTAAGTTATGACAAGGAAGCTGCAATGGCATCTGTAGTCACCTACGATTGTGAGACTCTTAGAAGCCAATCTCGGGTTCTCGCGTTAGTGCTATCAGACTTTGGGACCGTTCCTTTGTTCAGAACTACCTTTCTCAACTAATGGCTGTTTTTCACATCCAATATTCAATTCTTATGCGACATGGGCTTTCAAAGATCAGCGATTTTGGTCTCCTATTTATGATTTTACCAGTGGAGCTACAAGGATAGTAAGATATGGCAATTTCTTTGTTCAGAACAATCTTATTGTAGGGACAACTATTTTACCCATTCGACTTTTAATCGTGAAGAGACATAGACATGTAAGTACATGTCTCGGTGAACAATCTCTCAGCGCATTAATAGCGTTAATATTGAACTACATTCTTAATTACATTGGGTAAAGAGTATTTCTTTCTAAGGGTTTGTTTAACTATTACTACAGAGATTATTTTAACCTGTTATTACAGTATTATATTTGAATCATGTGTAAATACTTTGACAGAGATAAATTTCCTTCACGAAAAGACATTATGCAAAACTTTTAATAGAGGGGTGCAGGTAGTTCAATGACATGAGCTTTCCTAGATGGGCAATAAGTGTTATTAATCCTTGAACGTATTCCTATAATTTACAAAGGTACTTTGAGTTGAACTCTCTTAATGTGTTGTTTTTGCTGTGTATTTTTTTTATAGATTTTCCATTGAGATTAGTGT
This sequence comes from Glandiceps talaboti, assembly GCF_964340395.1. Taxonomy (NCBI): domain Eukaryota; kingdom Metazoa; phylum Hemichordata; class Enteropneusta; family Spengelidae; genus Glandiceps; species Glandiceps talaboti. The sequence continues at coordinate 9,511,017 of NC_135565.1, forward strand.
TATTACAGTAGTATAGTCATATGTGCGATGATGGTACCCTTACTATGGCATGAGCCGGAATCAAGATTTATCTTGTCTTCCTCTAAGGGGGGGGGGGGGGGCGGATTCATTCCACTCACTAGGTACCATCTAATTTACTGCCATCCTCACCATTTTGGTTTGATGGGGTGAATGAAAAGGAGTGAGACAAACATCGCCTACATGAATGCATACTAGGTTTTACATCCACGAAGGCTATGTTGTATGATTTCTGTGTTTTTATGCTTTAAATAGCCAAGTGTCATTTTTTAATATAACATATCTTGATTTGCATGACTGCTAACAGAATGTCCAAAGGCACAATCATTGAAACTATTTACTTCTTTTTACAGCTTGTTAATAGAGTTGGACACCAAATACCAAACGTTCTCAAGCGATGTCACTAACTCATCAAAGGTTCCAATAGTACTGGACAATATGGCAGATGATTTTAAAACGATTTTCGCCGCCATGCCAGACCGTGTAGTTGTAATTGAAAACAATCGATTGGCCTTTATTGGATACCGTGTTGAAGAACAGGTTCAAGAAGGACTGCTTATGACAGATGAATTACGTACTTGGTTTTGTAAACGGTTCAGTAATACATACTAAGTACCTTACACTTTTAGCACTGTCATGATGATAAACGAATTGTTTGTATTAAAGCTGATACACACACATACGAGTATACATACATACATACATACATACATACATACATACATACATACATACATACATACACACACAGAGACAGACAGACAGACAGACAGACAGACAGACGTACAAACAGGCAGGCAGGCAGCAGGCATACACACATCCATCCATCCATCCATACATACATACATACATACATACATACATACATACAGACAGACAGACAGACAGACAGACAGACAGACAGACAGACAGACAGACAGACAGACAGACAGACAGACAGGCAGGCATAAATGAATATGTACAAACACAAACACAGGCAGGCAGCAGACATACATACATACATACATACATACATACATACATACATACATACATACATACATACATACATACATACATTTGTGCGGATCTCAATGCATTGAAAGTTAAAAATACAATTTATGAGCAGTTATATTGTACTTTTAGTATCTAAAATACAGAAAAAGTGTTAGGTTTTGAGTTTACATAAATTTATCTTGCGACGAATACTTACAACACTTTCTATGTACATTTAGACATTCTCTCAATTTACGTCACTAAATATAGGGAGATGGTATATGTATATTACTCTGAATATCACGTATCACTATCGTACTATTATTTACAATATAATGCATTAACACGACCTTATTTTTTGGAGAAAAAAACTCAGATTACATTAGCATTTCACCTTCCTGACAAGCGATATTTTTGTCGAAACGGGCCCCCTTTTGTAATATTTCAATGAAATGAAATGACACCATGTATACGGTCCCAGGGCATTATGACGTCACACAAGACAATGTCTGTATGGCAACTAGTGTGATTGAAACGAAAAGTCCCGTAAAACTGGTGTGCTTCTGATTGGAATGTTGTTAATGTTACAAATCCAAGTTTTCAAATAATGTAATTCCTGCATGTAAATAAAATTTGGAATGTTAAAATATTTCCCCACCGTCTTGCTTTCTTTTTGTAGATTTAAATAAAGAATACACCAAACTTTTACATCATTAATTTAAATGATGCGATTTCTTTGATTACAGCTGGTGACACTCGGCAATATTTCATTAATATTGATTACATTAATTTGTCGTTGAGTTTTGGTCTTTTGACACTTACGTGTAGCTTTTGTTGGAATAATTGCCTTGTGTTCAATCTCAGTCTAATGTTCAAAACATTGTATTTCAAGATTGCCTATAAAAACAGTCACTAATAACATCAACTTCAGTCTAGCTAACAAGGCATCATCGTATTTTATGACCTCCTGTAATCAGATACCACACTTGGCGTTGATTGTTTGAACTGAATTTCCCAAAGAGTGTAAATGTTTATATACAGGGGTCTTATGATTTGAATTTATCTTGAAAATCACAATTGTGTCTATTCCTTTCACACTGGTTACGTGAATTTCATTGTAATTTCAACACACTTGTCGTTGAGGGCGCATGATGCGTAGAATTCTATAGCATATTACATTGCTTGTTGTCTGCCGTCAATGGTGTCTTTTCAAGAGTGGCTGCTTCCTTCAGTTTAGCATGCTAATTTCCAACATGGCGTCTGTCATAATGCACACACATCACAATTTCAATAGTTCAAAAAATACTTTTAAAAGATCACAAAACATAGCGGAGAAGAACATGTACTGACTTGAAATTAGCAAATCTGAGTAAGCTATCCTACGGATATCTACATGCCAGATATCAAAGCAATCTAACGTGTAGTATTTGAAAAGATGAAAATATCATTTTTGACAAAATGGCACAGATCAACTTGGCTTGAACAAATCTAAATAGCCTCCCACAGGGACATGCAAACCAAATATCAATGTACTCTGACCGTCGGTTTTGGAGAAGAAGTTAAAAAGAGAAAAGGTTGGCAGATGGACGACGGACGCCGATGGAGAATCAACCTAACCCTTAAGCGGCCGCTGAAAGTGGAGCTAACAAGTTGACAAACGGATGACAGACAATTAACCTATCCACACAGCTTCCACTGATAACAGAGCTAAAAATTGAAACATTTTACTTTTTTTTATTAAAAGAAACCCAGGAATTGTTTTATAGTTCATACTCTTAATAATGGCGTTACATACATACACACATGCATGTAGACATACATACATACATACATACATACATACATACATACATACATACATACATACATACATACATACATAGACACGCACGCACGCACACACACACATACATACATACATACATACATACATACATACACACACGCACACATACATACATACATACATACATACATACATACATACATACATACATACATACATACATACATACACACGTACACGTGATTTTAGCCCTGACCTCCAACCGTCAGCGTTACATTGTTTGCATAGATTACATTAAGTACCCAAGTCCGATTTAATTGTCATAAATGTATTCACCTTCTTAATTACACTCTACTTTTGTTGAGAATAATTATCTAATAATATTTAATAATTTAATAATTATCATGTTCTGTTATTTCACTTTCACTTTGGTGCCTAGCCAATACTGCACAAGTGATAGCTATACGTCTGCAGTACCAGTGTCTAGCTAACACTGCAGGTGCTATTGTATACAGTTTTGATGTCTAGCTAACACTGTACGTATGGTCATTGACAAACCAAGTTGTTTATTCCGTAGCGCAATATACACAGTACACATTGATATAACAAAACAATAACATTGGTGTTCTGCAGGATGGCTTGGAGAACGCATCAGGGTTGTATCGTGGATAAATAACTTTCAGAAATTATATCTATGTGATCTTGATATTGAAGAGATGATTTTTAAAACATGAATTCATTGATTGAAATTGATTAATAAGGTTATATCTGTAAAGGACATTTGATTTCAGAAATTGCACGACACGTCGAGCTCGATATTGAGAACAAAATATGTCATTATTGTCGTCTTCGTCGTTGTTATGGGGGGATCATTGTCATTGAACAAAATCTGTCACAAGTTACAACTAAACACCCAGACAAATATTTCCTCGTTGTCCACATTACGAAGCACACTTGTAAAAAAAAAAAATGAATTAATGTGCCACCATGCAGACTTCTGATGTAGTCATCAAATTCAGAAGTGAAAATACTGTGTGTCTGCATCTAGTTAATTGCAGTCCATTGAAAGGGCTGTACTTTATTTACACAGAATGTGGCGGGAAAATGTGATCTTGTTATCTTAGTGTAGATCATGCAGTTTCTTTATTTGTTTTTGAGTGGTTGTACACAGAATCGCCGAACGGTAACATGAACCACGACAAATAGAGCGTGTCTATCTTTGTTTAAGTACACGTACGTAAACGTATTTAAAGCATTTTCGTTATCGTTGCCATAAGATGATATCGAGGCTCTAAATTCTACGAATTGGGGCGTGTTTTGTATATTGTATTTCAGCATAGTCATTGAGTTCGGTACCAGTAGACACTCCGTGTTTTTAACACTAATTTTGACGACTGATATCAAAAGATACATTAAGAAAAGGTAAGAAATACTTCTCCAAATGTGCATGTTGTGAGGATGCTGACCATTGAGTCAGATCATGGTCAGATACACATAGTTTGTACATGTATGTGGCCTGTCTGTTTTTATATTTCATTGTTCAGTTCTTTCAACTGTGGATCTATTTCGTTTTAACATAGCTTTATGTAGAGGTCAACGGACTGTCATAGTTGCTCACATTTCTATCGTTCTAACACATTCAAGTGATTAACAAAAACGAGTAGAATTTTCCACCTACAACTACAGTAAGTTTGTTATAATGTCATCGAGGAACACTTGTAGAATGTACTTTCGCGGGTACCTGCGTCAGTATCGTTGTACCACACACAGTCCAGAGGAACTATGGTTGTACATACCTGTTATTTCGATTCTATGACAATCGTACAATACCTTAGACCACTAAAAAGACAATACCTAGTTAATAATCCGTCTTTTATCAAGCTATTGTCATTTGTGTGTGAACAAGGCTTGTAGCAGTCTCATCGAAATTTTCACTCTGAAACACGTCACTCACTAAGGGACCGGACAGAATTTACGGCAGGGGGTGGGCCTGGGGAGAAATTATCTCTGACTTGGTTTTTTTCCTGCCCCCCCCCCCCATCCACTGTGACCAAAATTTCACAGCCCCCTCTTTCAAAAGAATAAAAATTTCATGCCCCCCCCCCCAAAAAAAAAAGAGAAAAAAAGTGCACAATATCCTGCCCCCTACAATAACTAAAAAGAGTACAATTTTTTTTGTTACTGTAGCACAACTGTAATATTTCTTTTGGTACTACTATTATGTTACTATGTCAGCCCAAACAACTTAGTGGTTGTAGAGGAAGTTTTTTATAAAAAAAAACAACAAACCATTTTGACTATACATGTAGTTGAAAGAACTGAACAATGAAATATAAAAACAGACAGGCCACATACATGTACAAACTATGTGTATCTGACCATGATCTGACTCAATGGTCAGCATCCTCACAACATGCACATTTGGAGAAGTATTTCTTACCTTTTCTTAATGTATCTTTTGATATCAGTCGTCAAAATTAGTGTTAAAAACACGGAGTGTCTACTGGTACCGAACTCAATGACTATGCTGAAATACAATATACAAAACACGCCCCAATTCGTAGAATTTAGAGCCTCGATATCATCTTATGGCAACGATAACGAAAATGCTTTAAATACGTTTACGTACGTGTACTTAAACAAAGATAGACACGCTCTATTTGTCGTGGTTCATGTTACCGTTCGGCGATTCTGTGTACAACCACTCAAAAACAAATAAAGAAACTGCATGATCTACACTAAGATAACAAGATCACATTTTCCCGCCACATTCTGTGTAAATAAAGTACAGCCCTTTCAATGGACTGCAATTAACTAGATGCAGACACACAGTATTTTCACTTCTGAATTTGATGACTACATCAGAAGTCTGCATGGTGGCACATTAATTCATTTTTTTTTTTTACAAGTGTGCTTCGTAATGTGGACAACGAGGAAATATTTGTCTGGGTGTTTAGTTGTAACTTGTGACAGATTTTGTTCAATGACAATGATCCCCCCATAACAACGACGAAGACGACAATAATGACATATTTTGTTCTCAATATCGAGCTCGACGTGTCGTGCAATTTCTGAAATCAAATGTCCTTTACAGATATAACCTTATTAATCAATTTCAATCAATGAATTCATGTTTTAAAAATCATCTCTTCAATATCAAGATCACATAGATATAATTTCTGAAAGTTATTTATCCACGATACAACCCTGATGCGTTCTCCAAGCCATCCTGCAGAACACCAATGTTATTGTTTTGTTATATCAATGTGTACTGTGTATATTGCGCTACGGAATAAACAACTTGGTTTGTCAATGACCATACGTACAGTGTTAGCTAGACATCAAAACTGTATACAATAGCACCTGCAGTGTTAGCTAGACACTGGTACTGCAGACGTATAGCTATCACTTGTGCAGTATTGGCTAGGCACCAAAGTGAAAGTGAAATAACAGAACATGATAATTATTAAATTATTAAATATTATTAGATAATTATTCTCAACAAAAGTAGAGTGTAATTAAGAAGGTGAATACATTTATGACAATTAAATCGGACTTGGGTACTTAATGTAATCTATGCAAACAATGTAACGCTGACGGTTGGAGGTCAGGGCTAAAATCACGTGTACGTGTGTATGTATGTATGTATGTATGTATGTATGTATGTATGTATGTATGTATGTATGTATGTGTGCGTGTGTGTATGTATGTATGTATGTATGTATGTGTGTGTGTGCGTGCGTGCGTGTCTATGTATGTATGTATGTATGTATGTATGTATGTATGTATGTATGTATGTATGTCTACATGCATGTGTGTATGTATGTAACGCCATTATTAAGAGTATGAACTATAAAACAATTCCTGGGTTTCTTTTAATAAAAAAAAGTAAAATGTTTCAATTTTTAGCTCTGTTATCAGTGGAAGCTGTGTGGATAGGTTAATTGTCTGTCATCCGTTTGTCAACTTGTTAGCTCCACTTTCAGCGGCCGCTTAAGGGTTAGGTTGATTCTCCATCGGCGTCCGTCGTCCATCTGCCAACCTTTTCTCTTTTTAACTTCTTCTCCAAAACCGACGGTCAGAGTACATTGATATTTGGTTTGCATGTCCCTGTGGGAGGCTATTTAGATTTGTTCAAGCCAAGTTGATCTGTGCCATTTTGTCAAAAATGATATTTTCATCTTTTCAAATACTACACGTTAGATTGCTTTGATATCTGGCATGTAGATATCCGTAGGATAGCTTACTCAGATTTGCTAATTTCAAGTCAGTACATGTTCTTCTCCGCTATGTTTTGTGATCTTTTAAAAGTATTTTTTGAACTATTGAAATTGTGATGTGTGTGCATTATGACAGACGCCATGTTGGAAATTAGCATGCTAAACTGAAGGAAGCAGCCACTCTTGAAAAGACACCATTGACGGCAGACAACAAGCAATGTAATATGCTATAGAATTCTACGCATCATGCGCCCTCAACGACAAGTGTGTTGAAATTACAATGAAATTCACGTAACCAGTGTGAAAGGAATAGACACAATTGTGATTTTCAAGATAAATTCAAATCATAAGACCCCTGTATATAAACATTTACACTCTTTGGGAAATTCAGTTCAAACAATCAACGCCAAGTGTGGTATCTGATTACAGGAGGTCATAAAATACGATGATGCCTTGTTAGCTAGACTGAAGTTGATGTTATTAGTGACTGTTTTTATAGGCAATCTTGAAATACAATGTTTTGAACATTAGACTGAGATTGAACACAAGGCAATTATTCCAACAAAAGCTACACGTAAGTGTCAAAAGACCAAAACTCAACGACAAATTAATGTAATCAATATTAATGAAATATTGCCGAGTGTCACCAGCTGTAATCAAAGAAATCGCATCATTTAAATTAATGATGTAAAAGTTTGGTGTATTCTTTATTTAAATCTACAAAAAGAAAGCAAGACGGTGGGGAAATATTTTAACATTCCAAATTTTATTTACATGCAGGAATTACATTATTTGAAAACTTGGATTTGTAACATTAACAACATTCCAATCAGAAGCACACCAGTTTTACGGTAGGGACTTTTCGTTTCAATCACACTAGTTGCCATACAGACATTGTCTTGTGTGACGTCATAATGCCCTGGGACCGTATACATGGTGTCATTTCATTTCATTGAAATATTACAAAAGGGGGCCCGTTTCGACAAAAATATCGCTTGTCAGGAAGGTGAAATGCTAATGTAATCTGAGTTTTTTTCTCCAAAAAATAAGGTCGTGTTAATGCATTATATTGTAAATAATAGTACGATAGTGATACGTGATATTCAGAGTAATATACATATACCATCTCCCTATATTTAGTGACGTAAATTGAGAGAATGTCTAAATGTACATAGAAAGTGTTGTAAGTATTCGTCGCAAGATAAATTTATGTAAACTCAAAACCTAACACTTTTTCTGTATTTTAGATACTAAAAGTACAATATAACTGCTCATAAATTGTATTTTTAACTTTCAATGCATTGAGATCCGCACAAATGTATGTATGTATGTATGTATGTATGTATGTATGTATGTATGTATGTATGTATGTATGTATGTATGTCTGCTGCCTGCCTGTGTTTGTGTTTGTACATATTCATTTATGCCTGCCTGTCTGTCTGTCTGTCTGTCTGTCTGTCTGTCTGTCTGTCTGTCTGTCTGTCTGTCTGTCTGTATGTATGTATGTATGTATGTATGTATGTATGTATGTATGTATGGATGGATGGATGGATGTGTGTATGCCTGCTGCCTGCCTGCCTGTTTGTACGTCTGTCTGTCTGTCTGTCTGTCTGTCTGTCTCTCTGTGTGTGTATGTATGTATGTATGTATGTATGTATGTATGTATGTATGTATGTATGTATGTATGTATGTATGTATGTATACTCGTATGTGTGTGTATCAGCTTTAATACAAACAATTCGTTTATCATCATGACAGTGCTAAAAGTGTAAGGTACTTAGTATGTATTACTGAACCGTTTACAAAACCAAGTACGTAATTCATCTGTCATAAGCAGTCCTTCTTGAACCTGTTCTTCAACACGGTATCCAATAAAGGCCAATCGATTGTTTTCAATTACAACTACACGGTCTGGCATGGCGGCGAAAATCGTTTTAAAATCATCTGCCATATTGTCCAGTACTATTGGAACCTTTGATGAGTTAGTGACATCGCTTGAGAACGTTTGGTATTTGGTGTCCAACTCTATTAACAAGCTGTAAAAAGAAGTAAATAGTTTCAATGATTGTGCCTTTGGACATTCTGTTAGCAGTCATGCAAATCAAGATATGTTATATTAAAAAATGACACTTGGCTATTTAAAACATAAAAACACAGAAATCATACAACATAGCCTTCGTGGATGTAAAACCTAGTATGCATTCATGTAGGCGATGTTTGTCTCACTCCTTTTCATTCACCCCATCAAACCAAAATGGTGAGGATGGCAGTAAATTAGATGGTACCTAGTGAGTGGAATGAATCCGCCCCCCCCCCCCTTAGAGGAAGACAAGATAAATCTTGATTCCGGCTCATGCCATAGTAAGGGTACCATCATCGCACATATGACTATACTACTGTAATAACACTAATCTCAATGGAAAATCTAAAAAAAATACACAGCAAAAACAACACATTAAGAGAGTTCAACTCAAAGTACCTTTGTAAATTCTAGGAATACGTTCAAGGATTAATAACACTTATTGCCCATCTAGGAAAGCTCATGTCATTGAACTACCTGCACCCCTCTATCAAAAGTTTTGCATAATGTCTTTTCGTGAAGGAAATTTATCTCTGTCAAAGTATTTACACATGATTCAAATATAATACTGTAATAACAGGTTAAAATAATCTCTGTAGTAATAGTTAAACAAACCCTTAGAAAGAAATAGTCTTTACCCAATGTAATTAAGAATGTAGTTCAATATTAACGCTATTAATGCGCTGAGAGATTGTTCATCGAGACATGTACTTACATGTCTATGTCTCTTCACGATTAAAAGTCGAATGGGTAAAATAGTTGTCCCTACAATAGGATGGTCCTGAACAAAGAAATTGCCATATCTTACTATCCTTGTAGCTCCACTGGTAAAATCATAAATAGGAGACCAAAATCGACGATCTTTGAAAGCCCATGTCGCATAAGAATTTAATATTGGATGTGAAAAACAGCCATTGTTAAGAAAGGTAGTTCTGAACAAAGGAATGGTCCCAAAGTCTGATAGCACTAGAAGCGAGAACCCGAGATTGGCTTCTAAGAGTCTCACAATCGTAGATGACTATAGATGCCATTGTAGCTTCCTTGTCATAACTTACTTTGCTGCTTCAATCCTGTCGTCTAGCGTGTGGTGTTGTTCAACTAAGCTTATGTTGCTACCACGATCCTGTATTGTGCCCATTGGATGCATCTCTCTCATGTAAACCATTATGAAATCAACTCTATCCTTGTATTCCTGGTACAGTTTCATCAACGAGCCACTGTGAACAATGGCCTATAGGGAAAAATAAAAAATGCAGCTAAGTGACAGCAAGTGAATACATTGTATTGTACCACATGCCAATATACATGTTGAATGCCTGAAATTTATGAACGAGAGGCTATGTATCTCGCATGTATTTTTAGAATAATAATACCTTTTCACGTGTTGTAAACCGTGAACCTTAGCATACCATGCCTATACATCAGCGCCCTATTGAAAAGTTCCTATACTCTTCCCTTGATATTAGACAACGCTCATGTTTATAATTTCGTATGACAGGTGTTTACTATCATAGAAATTCGTATTCCATAGCTGAAGTATTTATAATCTAAATTGTGTTTTTTTAAGTATTGCCAGTGTCACGGTGTTGCATCAAGTAATAAGTCGAACTCGTGAACTTGAATTCGAAGTTGTAAGTACCTTGATGAATGTCTGAAAGTATACACGGGGGGGGGGGGGGGGTTATTCAATGTTGTAGCCATAATGGCTACGTCTGCACTCTGTGAGAACCCTTACAATAAATATAACAGACGCTGAGTTTAAGCAGTGCAATGCTAACGTATTTGCAGTTACTCACCCGGAACGGAGGTCAGGTTAACGAAGAAGCAATGACAGCGAGTGGTCTGTCTATGGCCTTGCTTAGACTTAAAAGTGGGATAAATTCTCTTGTTTCTAAATTAACCAATTGTACATCGGGTGCAGGATAACCAAGTTGTAGTGTACACCCTTCTATGCTGTATCCCTTGAACAACGTCGGACCAAGAACTTCCATAATCTATAACAACAAGTTGCATAAAAGGTTAAAGACGGCAGGAACCTTATAACATACCTTTTGTATAGCAGTGTAGTTGAAATTATGTCGTTCAGTCATAAGTATCCGTAGGGTGTGTAATAAGTATCCGTAGGGTATGTAATATGCAGCAAAAACTATGTGTCCAGTATAAATGTCACTGTGGTGGCGATTTCTCGATAGTTCTGACAATTCTAGATCTTGCTTCCAAGTTTTTTTTCTTTGTCCTCAACATGTATATAATTGTACTTCCATTTCTGTATATTTTAAAACATTACTAAACCCGTGTCTTATAAAGATGGAAACCAAAATAAACACCCAGAGTTATCACTAAATAAAAACAAACTAGTCTTCCTAGTTACTGAATCAATTGTATGAATTGGTTATTTATACGACTAATAGTTTACACCATGAGCTATGTCTTGCTTAAAACCACTAACATTCTTGGTAATAGCACACTCTTGATTCATTGCATTACAAAATCCTACACATTGAAAACAAACAAACAAACCCATGCAAATATTATATGAATGGTCACCTGACAACACCTACCTCTTCATCATATTTGTAAACCCTAAATATATCTTTAGCTATAAACCCTAGTTGGGTTCCATGATAGGTTACGCCAAATTCATCCAGAACTTCTTGGTGCAACGCCTCACGAAGAGCCCTGACTCTCCTCGGTTGTGTGTCTAAGTCATCTCGATTCTGATCAACTTCAACTTCGTATCTTCTTTTATAGTCTGCACTCCCCATCTGTTCGAGTAGTCGTCGGGCGATATTCAAGGTAAGCTCTCTGTCCTCCAAAAACTCGGCCATTCCTGTAAATGGACAGCGTTAAAAGAAGAAATGGCATCGTCATTGTCAATCTACATATTTAAATGATATTTACCCAAAAATCAAGAACAAAAAAACACCACACTTACTCATCGATGTTCTTAATCTCTCTGTCTGACTGGAAGTGTCTGAAACGCAGGACAACCATATGATATTATATATCGAATTCAGTACAGTATTTAAATATCCATGAGTAAGCGTTTATAGGATGGAGGTGTGTCAATACCAGCATATGTAAACTACTTCCGATACGTTGAAAATACCAATCGCTTGATTAGCGTCTGTGTCACACGAATAGTTAAATGTACAGGTATTTGAGCCAGCAAGGTAGTTAACCTTAGGTGTGTGCTATACTAAGGTGGGTTAACTCTAATTTGATGTAACTAGGATAATGTGTGTTACAATTATCGACTTATTTCTTTCAGAAGATTGTATAAATGTTTACTGATGACATTCTATCCGCATTGCACAATTTTACTATTTGTTGCCAAATAATTGAATTGTATAATCCGTTTAGTAGTCTCCCCCCCCCCAGAGACTATTACGTTGGGCTCCGTCCGTTCCCAAATAAAATCAATGTTACTTCTATTTTACCACACGCTATCACTTGTCTACAAACCAGCATTCTCTGGCTAAACTCCTACCTTATAAACTACTGTGATACGGTACTCTCATAATAAGAATAAAATGGCGTCATTTATTCATATAAAATGAGAATAAAGTGTCACAGCAGATTATACCGTGGGAGTTTTTGCCAGTGACTACAAACCATTCAACAAGTGACAGTGAAGGATAACACATATTCATCTTATACGCTCCATAATAGCGTAGCATGTACTAGTATGTATGTATGTATGTATGTATGTATGTATGTATGTCTGTCTCTGTCTGTCTGTCTGTCTGTCTGTCTGTCTGTCTGTCTGTCTGTCTGTCTGTCTGTCTGTCTGTCTGTCTGTATGCATGCATGCATGCATGCATGCATGCATGTATGTATGTATGTATGTATGTATGTATGTATGTATGTATGTATGTATGTATGTATGTATAATTTTACAATGGCACAGAGTTTCTTTACAACATTGTATATCTACCACATTCGTAAAAACATATGACTTTATTAATTTTGCATGATGTATGGTGTAGACTTAAAGATATGTAGGATATGTTCCTAACATCTTTTGTCAACTTTGTCATTGGTTGACAAATATATTAAATGCGAATACATTTCTCATCCAATCTTTCAGGCAATCGAAAGTACAAGCAAAGCAAAACATGTATCACATACCTACCCCCCCCCCCAAAAAAAAAAAAATCCCCGCCCCTCCAAGCGAATTCTAAATTAAGATGACTGGAATACAGCCATGAGAGATGATACTGACCAATCGAGTAAATAGACCATCGCCCATAGAAGTAGATGCTTAACTTCCTACTGTCACAAGTCGATATCAAAATTCTCCAAAGATGTACTCCTACCACAAAAGAGTTAAAGATGTACTCCTACCACAAAAGAGTTATAATAGATTAACTATTCTTAGACCGAAATATCGGGTACTAGATCAAACATTTCCGGTTTGGCTTTAATGTTAAAATTATCATTATTAATAGCAGCATTCGTCAGTCAGGCATTTGTTCTTATATGTATAATAAGTAACCCGTTCATTTTATCAACGATATGTTAATAAAAGATAACCTGACGCGTGTACATTAACATAGTGTCAGGGTAGCTGATTATAACAAAATTGGCGTACGTGTATGTATGTATGTATGTATGTATGTATGTATGTATGTATGTATGTATGTATGTGTGTATGTATGTAAGTATGTATGTACTAGTATGTATGTATGTATGATTTTACCATGGCAGGGCGTTTCTTTACAATATTTTGTAGCTAGCACATTCGTAATAACAACTGACTTTATTAGTGTTGGATGAAGTATGTTAGAGATATGTAGGCTATGTTTCCAACTAATTGTCAACTTTGTCACTGTTTGACAAATATAGTAAATGAGAATACATTTCTCACCCAATGTTCTGGCATTGTAAACAACAGAAAAGCATGTAATGTGAAGAATCTCCTTGTATGTTTCTGAAGGGCAACAGAAAGCACAAACAAGCAAAACATGTATTACATACCTACATACATACATACCTACATACATACATACATACATACATACATACATACATGGACACACGTACACACACACACACACACACACACACACACACACACACACACACACCTACCAAGCAAATTTCAAATTAAGATAAATGGAATACAGCCAACTACTATGGGAAAGGATACTCGGAGACAAAAGTAGTCCATCGCCAATAGAAGTAGGGCTTAGCTACCTACTGTCACAAGTCGATATCAAACATGTACGCCTACCACGTAAGAGTTATAATACAGTACCTATTCTTAGACCGAAATATCGGGTAATAAATCAAACATTTCCGGTTTGACTTCAATAATAAAATTATCACCGGCTTATAGTAAAGAAAATTATACATATTAAATATTAAGTAAATAAATCAGCCGCTCAAAGGAAAACTTAGATCCCTGAGACAGCTCCCTTCCTCAGTACAAATGCTTCATAGACAAGTTTTGCCAGGTTACAAATAATTCTAACATTTCTACTTGAAAAGAGATTTACCAAAGTATGTTGATTTAATGTCGAAATGCACACTGTGGTAGTAAATTTTCACCACGACTTTGATAAAGGGATCGTTCAAAAATGAAATAATATTATCATTATTATTAATAGAATCATTCATCTCACTGTCAGGCATTTCCTCTTATATATAATAAACAACCCGTTCATTTTATCATTGATGCTAATAAAAGATAACCTGACTCATGTACACTAACATGGTATGTCTGGGTTCTTAGGATACATGGATTGTCTGCAACCACAATTATAAATATCAGGGTAGCCTATTATAATATCGATGTACGTGTGTGTATGTATGTATGTATGTATGTATGTATGTATGTATGTATGTATGTATGTATGTATGTATGTATGTATGTACGTACGTAGGTGTGCATGCGTGTGTCTGCTTGCATATATTAATGTGTATATGTGTTTGTGTGTGTGCATGTATGTATGTATGTATGTATGTATGTATGTATGTATGTATCATAAATATAAAAATAAATTACATAACAAATTCAAACACAGAATGCTTGTTGAGAAGCTTGATAACATAACACCACAAAAGTGATGTGTGTGGTCATAATGTCGATAGTGTACGGAGGCATATATCATGAAATATAGTCCATCTGGTGATGTAACTTACTCTGCCCATGAGATGCAAACTTGGTCAATGCCATGAATTTCGAAATGTAAACCTTTCAGACCATGATAACTTTACAGAGGGTCAACGTCTGCATACACGTATTATCATTACTGTCCCAAGGAGAGAAAAAACGGAATAATGTTCTTTGACAGCAATGGACAATCAGATGGTGAGGGTGTGCGGTGGAAGGGCCCGACTAGGAGGGCCAGTAAGCCGTACGACCAAGGTCCGCAAAACCCATATCCGGGCTGTAAAGGTTTTATCATATACCTCTTGAAGCGCTAAAATACATTTGCAATCACTAATTTGGACATTATTATAGACAGTAAGCGACATTATACTGACAATAAATCGCCGTATGTCAAAGGCCTCATCACAGGTATGGCCTGGCGGATTGATTTTGGTATGTTCATATCTCGAGCTTCTTGCATTGCACATACGTACATACGCAGGAAACACACAAGGACACCAGAAAAGGCACGAAAAACGGAAAACATGCAACAAAAAATTACTGTTAATAATGTTTTATTCATGATAATTAGTTATACAACAGATGTTTGGGGAAAATGACCGTAGCTTACAGCTGTTCATAGTCGTAGGGGACGGAACGCGAACGTCCTATATCGTTGGCTTCACTTTTTGTACATCTTTGATCGAAACCAATGATTCCTGTAATACCAATATTCGATGTAATTTCATCACAATTGCCAAATCGAAAACTAGGAATGTACTGGACAGTTGAATATCGTTGGCTTCCGCCATGATAGCGTACACATACCCAGGATGCCAACAAGTTTTGCAACACGCATAGCAACGCGCATAGCAACGGGAAAGAAAGTAGTCCAAAATCCCCGCACCTTGCCTTATTTGGGCAAAGTGTGCCGGTCCGTGATACGGAAATTACTGCCCGGGTAGAGCTCTTGATTTCTCCATAGCAATACGTAGGGACGTGATTATAGGTATATGGTTACAGGTATCAATCTGATAACGCTGGTCCCCTACGACTCCAAAATGACCTCGGGGTGGCACCGCCGTGCACTGACAATTCTGTCAACTGTTATCATATGTGTCAAAACACAGCCCACTGGCCTTTATAGGACCTGGTATTTCTACACAACATACTTAATCGCTTCAACATGAATCAGGTATACCGGTCAGACTACTCAAGGAATAGACCTATTCAGCAAAGTAGTGGTCTCTTCACACTGTCTTTATGGGATAACGACTGGGAAAACGATGAGATTATTTTAGACATAGGATGTGGAACTGGAGATCTAACAAAGTTCATAGCAAGTCGCGACAATGTTCAAAGTGTTGTTGGTAAGTGGTACATATTACTCCAGTTTTCAGTGTTTACTTTGAGACAACGGACGGTAAAACAATCGTACCATCAGTTTGCAATGTATTTCTACTTCCTTTTCTTACCATATAGCCCCATCTAGGACAATTGGACTATTAATGAGATTTAGGTGCAATTAATGGTAATGCTACTAGTAATATAATGCTACTGCACGGTCTTAGCCTGCACTGTGTGGGCTCTATCTCGCCTGTTCAAGGTCGAGCAAAGTCTGGTCACCATACGTTGTAGGATAAGAACAGGCATTGACAGGAAGTTTAAGGTCTATTGGATTATGAAGGGCTGTCAAATACATGTAAAATGCCTTTGTCCTTAACCAAATGTTGTATCATCTGAAACATAATATAGCAACTCTATAATGACTGCACCCTATGGATTGTCTGGCTATGCCACTGTAACATTATGAGGTACATGCACATAGTTACGTGTTATAAGCATTTTGGTATGGAGAGAGAGAAAGAAAGAGAGAGAGAGAGAGAGAGAGAGAGAGAGAGAGAGAGAGAGAGAGAGAGAGAGAGAGAGAGAGAGAGCTCAGCAAAGCATTGTATTAACAAAGAACCAGAACTCAAAGTATGAATTCATTGATATAGTCTATTCTCTTTCATTTTAGAATAAAGTAGCAAACCACCCTAAACATAAAATGTAAGGAGATTGTTAGTATACTATACTTAACATAAAGTAATATTCTGTTTGTCATTGGTCGGTAGGTATTGATATTTCTGCGGATGCTATCAACATTGCAAATAAAGTCAATTCCGTCACAAATAAGTGCCGATATATTGTGGCTGATGCCACCAAACTAAAGGAAACCTGTACAGAGTTGGAAAACTCTTTCACGAAAGTCTTAGCTTTAGCAACTATTCATTGGATCGAAGACAAGGAGGAAGTGTTCAGAAACGTTTACTGGAGTTTGAAACCATCTGGTGGATTCATTGCATCAATAATGATAAAGCACCCGGATGATACGATTGTCGCTGTGTATCGTGGGTGTTCACAAATTCCTCGTTGGAAGGAGTATTTACAGGTAAGATGTCGTCAAAACTTGTAGATAGATCAACTTACCAGGGTTGAGAATAGGTAATGTAGAATGTTCGCAGTTAATTCACAATAGTTTAGAATATGTACAGCTGAGTCGTCTCCGAATGAAATAACTTATTACAATCGGGAATCGGGAAGACAATTGAAAACCACGATCGAGGAAGATCACAAATCTGTGCTGTTCACACTGTAGTATTGGCCTTTGAACACTTCCATAGCTACAATCATAATATCGACTGGGACTCTGTTTCCATTACTGAGAAATCCCCACATGATTTCACAAGGACGATCAGGGAGGCTATTAACATCAGACGCTACAATCCCAAGATCAACAGAGACGAGGATATCGAGCTACCTAAATCCTATAATCGGCTGATCATACTGTGCCACCTAGTGGTCAGCTGTAACTACGGAATTTGTCATTCTGATGAGGATCATCGACTAAGACAGGTCGAAAGCTCAATGCTAAAAAGTTTGAACTGTTTGTGTGTTTATAACTTTTCTAAATCAGTATTACAAATAGTTGAAATACCAGTTCCCAGTGTTGTTATGACTACAGTGTCTGTAAATACCATGTCTTCATATTGATAGTAAATACTGTGATATCTCACTGAAAATATCATGCTCACTAAATGGTATTTCTTAACTTATACCAATAATGTGATGTCATAGTTGTCCAAATTAACATCAAAGAACTCTTATTATATAACCTTCCATTCAAATTGCCCATTGTACAATGCAAACCGGAAGTTGAGAATATAACGCCCTCTAGTGTTGAATACTGGTGTGGGAATAACATACACTATGGCATCAAACTGTTAGTGGTTCATATATTTTTCACACTAAGTTGAGTATTGTTTTTTTGGGACAAATCCCCACAATATATAAGCAAAGTGAGCACTAAACTGGCAATTGCAACGTTAAAAACATGGTGAAATTTGCAAAATCACATTGTGAAAAGTCATTAAAAAATTGTATAAATCTCACAAATAGAGGTTTTTACGATCTTGTATATTTACGTACGTTAGTGGCTGTATGAATGGCGATGTGTCCAAACGAGCCGTATTTTTTCACTGTTACACTGATGATGATATCGATGGTCGATGTTCGGCAATCCATGAACTGGACAGGAAACCATATTTTCATGCGTGTTTCACTTTTTTTATGACAGCCACATTAGGGACCGGTCAGTTTCTTCGGCCTGGGGGGGGGGTGTCCGGTGGATTGGTAGGGGGGTCACCCTGTTTTTGAAATTGGCAGTAGGGGGGGGGGTCATACTGTTTTGAAAATTGTGGATGGGGGGGGGGTCATTGTGTTTTAAATTGTGATGGAAGAAAGAAAATCCTTTCTACAATGGCATATAGCCTTGTCTGAAATGTGGTACATGTCAATATTTGTTCTTGTCCCTGTTTCTTACATGACTTCTTTAATATTACTTATTAGTTCAAACATAACTATACATATACATATACATGTATTACCTAGCTACCACACTAGTTACAGAACATGTCATGTAAATGCTTGGCTGTTTCACAATCAATGCTTCACCTTTATTGCAGTTTGGGGCAAAAGTGAAATTGTGACTTGAAGGTTTCGTAATGGCAATTTTCATAGATAGTTTATAAATGAAGTTAATCTAAATTGGTCTACTCGTCATGTTATTGACACTACAAATCACCACATCTCATCAGATTCCAGTTTATATTATACACTAGGTATGACCACCTAAAGTTCTCTAACATACTGGTGACTTTATTATACATATATTAATGCCCATATACTAATGTTACATGTCTATTTTATGTGATATAGGAAACTCATTTAAAACGTACATTTAGGTTAGCTTTTCGAAGCTTGGAAATATTACCTCAAAGGTTATGAATAACCTAAACATTGCCTTAGTATCTCAAGCAAAAAACTCCATATCTGCCAGGGGGAAACCCCAAGGACTTCCTCACCCCAGAGGTCACTCATGCATTCAACCAACAATCAGATGCACCAACAACCTTTTTACTGTCATAATGGTATTAAAATTTTCTTAAATATTTTCACCCTATTCTAATTTGAGATGATATTGTCTTTTCAAGATGTGAAATGTTTGCCAAGATAGTCTAAAATTGCCTTAATCTCCAAATCTCCCCTACCAATGATACTACCATTAGATGTGCTGACCTTTACTACATGTATATAATGATGCCATTTAACTTTTTAAGAACATATTTCAATCCTTAGTGTAAGTTATAAAGAATAGTTTCTGATACTTGCTGTCTTGTAAAGCATGGATTAAGTTAGTGCTTGAAGGGTCTAAATAGCGTAAATATTGGCTAGAGTAAAAATCCTTCAGGGCTTCTAGAGGGAGACCCCCTCAGACCCCCCGCATGAGGTGGACATATCCTAGTCTCAAGCTCTTCCCCTCTTACTGTCAAGATGCTATCAAAGTATATTTCAAAAGTATTTCAACCCTATGTAGTTGTTTTTTACATGTTGGTGTTGTCTTGTAAGGCTTGGAAATTATTGTCTGAAAGGGTCTGAATAGTCTCAAAATTGACTTTTCAGGGAAAAAACCCCCAGGGACCCCCCCCCCCCATGAGGTGTACACATCCCAGTCTCAAGATCTCCCCCCCCCCCTACCTCTTACTGTCGGCAAGATCCTATCAAACTATATTTCAAAAATATTTCAACCTTATGTAGTTGCTTTTTACATGTTGGTGCTGTCTTGTAAAGCTTGGAAATGATTTTCTAAAAATGTCTGAATAGTCTGAAAATTGACTTTTCAGAGTTAAAAACCTCCTGGGCTTCTAGGGGGAGACCCCATGACAGCTGTACATATTCCCTTCTCAAGCTTCCCCCCTACCTTTCACTGTCAAGATGCTATTAACCTCCTTTTCAAATATATTTACCCTGTGTAGTCAATAATTATAATTATGATAGTGCTAACCCGGGATCTTATAAAGTAGATGCAAGACAGTCAAGCAGTCCACACTGAGTCACGATCAAAAAATACCTGTCACTCATGCGTATATCATACAAGGGGGGGGGGGGGTCATCATGTTTTAGAATTAATTGATAGGGGGGGTCAGCCTGTTTTGGGTTTTACAGATAGGGGGGAGGGGGTCAGTGACTTTTGTCGGCCCGATTTAAGAATCCACCGCCCCCCCCCCCCGGCTGGAGAAACTGACCGGTCCCTTAAGTCTAGTACTTTGCTGCAAACTATGTTGATGTATCTACGTACGTGTAGCTTCGCATTGTTGTTGTTGATATGTTTTGTGCCAGAAGGTGATATGTTAGCTATGATCATTATGTCCCAATATTCGAAAAAATCATCAATTATAACTGAAACCTTACTGAAATGCACAGGTGTCTTAATTCACCAAATTATGATGTACACGTTCGCATTTAACACCAACAACATCATAACTGTACAGGTTGATGTTTACAAATATTCAAAGAAGAAGTAGTTCCGACCATGTTACTGTACTGTGACGTCAGAAGTATAGTAATATGAAATTATTTATTTCATATTACTGTACTTCGATGTCACACCCTCTGAATATGAGGTGCTATGTATATAATAATTGATTTAATATATTCTACTTTCATATCTCCACTGATAGGACTTCAAAGGTGATATCTTCCCGTTTAATGGTACACACGAAGAACTAAATGAAATGGTTCAAAGAAATGGATTTAAGATTCTTAAAAGTTTCCATGAATCTCTATCACTGAAGGGGGATTCCGTAGCAAAACATAAAGGTATGGGAACACACAAACAGTGATATAATAAATGTGAAACGTGAAATTATTTTTGAAATTTCATTTATTACTAGTATACACTTATTGCCTGGCTATGAGGGCACTAGCGTACGTAGGGCTGTTATGTATGTTGTGAAGGCTACGAACCGAGGGAAATAGTGGCTACATAACAGCCCTTGTGGGTATTAGGCGTGTACGACTGCCCGAATACATATTGCCGGTTCCAAGATGCATTGCGCGTCTCTCCATAAAATGTCAGCTTTATGACAACTCATGCAGGATATAGACGTCCACTAGCGCCCTCAATGTGCCAGGCAATAACGTGTATGTTATTAAACAACATGCCGAACACTTTTACATGGCGTTCTTAAAAGCAGAAATTGTTGAATAATTGAAAGCAAATAGAACTAAACAGTGATTGTTAAGTCGAGAAGGAAATACTAAAGTTGCATAAATAAATGCAAATAAATAAATTCGGTTTGAATTTAAATTAAATTTCAACTTTGTACGCATTTCTGACAGGCTACTTAAAACCTATCCTTGGACATCTGGATTACATACCATTGGAATTACACGACGAGTTTATGGAAGATGTATATCAGCTCTTCTGTTCCCTTGCACCGAAGGATGAAGAGGGAAACCCGTATTGGCGAATTGAGTCTCTTTTCATTAAACTGGAGAAGTGAAAACTCCACTGCTGTAGCTGTTTTTTTTCAACTGATAGTTGTAGTATTATGTAACCTAAGCCTAATCCATATAGAGTGGGAAGATAATATTCATTATCTAAGAATTGTAAAGTTTTGTATTTCTGTGCAGAGAAGTACAGGAAGGCCACATATTCAGTGACACAGTAAATTGTAAATAGCAGCAAACATTTACAACCAAGCAAAGGCCCAGAGACATTCTCGGCTCAGATGTAAGCTTCTACCCCTATCCAAAAGTTACAACATTTATAACCCCAAATCCTGGGCATAAACCACAATATTAAAAATACATGCACATTATTAATGAAATGAAAAGTGTACACGTCGTGTTACTTCAATAGATTTAATTTGATTACAATTTACTATGAATTAAATTTTAATCTTCCAGTACATTTCCTCCGTTTCGGTGATACCATGGTTGTAATAATGAAATCCATGGGTATTATATATTTTCAACCTATTATTATAGAAATGTATGTAGTTTGGTTTGACGCCCGCTGTCACCTACAAACCTGGCTTCTTTTAGTCCTGTTCCAACGTTGGATTGCCATCAACAAACTTCAACTTTACCATCACCCTGATTTGATTTGGCACCAAAATAAAGGATGACCATCCAATAATGGAATCAAGTAGCTTTGTCCTGATCAGATCTTTCCAAACTAGTATTGTTTTGTTTTAGTCAATACACAATCGTATTAAAGAGTTTTTACTTTGACACCTTTGATCAACTGAATATAAACTATGAAGTCATGCCTTTTTGTGATTCACATTTGCTTCTATTTTCAGTACTTGTGCTTGGGCTTATAGATTTGGTTCCATCCGTTCGTGCGTCCGTGGTCCGGAGCCATTTATTGGACTTCATTGACCGATTTCTTTCAAACTTAGTAAATGGCTAATGAACTATGACTTACATATGCATGTCAATTTGCTTGGGGATTGATGCAATTTATCCGACTTAGAGCCATTTTTGCGTCAAGAAATATGATTTTTGGTCAAAACACTTAAACTCAAAAGCTAATGGGCAGATCGGTCTGAAATTTGGTGGGAACATTCTTAGGGGTGTTAGATTAAGAATTGCTCATGACATGATGATGCCATCAGTGATATGCAAATTAGGGCTAAAAATGTGTCTTTTGGTCAAAAATCTTCAATTCCAAAACTACCAAGCAGATTGGGCGGAAATTTAATGGCGATGCATCTGGGGTTTACAGATGAAAAATATTAAGCATATAATTATCTCATCAGTGATATGCAAATTAGTGAATTTTGGTCAAAAATTTGTATCTCAAAACAATGCAATGCAATGCAATCAGAAAAAAAATGTCTAAATCTACTACCATACATGTTCAAGTTGCAGCCTGCAAAACTACCGTAACGTTGTCCCGCTGGTCAGTCCAGTTGTTTTGCTATGCTAATCTGAAGAGGACTGTACAAAACTCGACGACGAACTGGTCTAGTTGGATTGGAAAGAAGTTACAAAGGCCACAACTCCCAACGATTAGATTGGCACACACCTGACATTGTCGGGGCCGAGCTCTGCTCATGGTCTCCACAACATTACCCATAGTATCTTACCCAAATGTAACCGCTCGGCCACCGACAACCCCATACTGCACAATTCATAATCTGTAGTATACAGAGACTCCATTCAAATGTGTAACCCCATATTATCAGGTACAAGCTATCTTGTACGACCTTGACCCTAATGGCCAATTATGAAAACGGAAGGTTGGAAAAGATGGAAAGAAGATGGAAAGGCTTATAGGCGAATGGAAAGTGTTTACATAAAACTGAGTTTACATAAATGATCCACTCTTTGTCCTGTTATGATAGTCTGTAAGGTACGTCAGATGCTTTGGTTTAACTGTGACATCGCTAAAAAGTTTTTAGTAACGCAAACTTGACCTATTTCTATCAATTTGAAATTTCTTTATAGCATGCACTAAACAAATATAAAGCTGTCATACTAAATTTCAATCAGGACCAACTTTACATTTCACACGTGTATACAGATAAATCCAAAACGTGGCTGACTGTGTATTGTCATAGCTACCTGTTCACTTTCGTCCTGTATGTTTGCCGGACATGAGTTATCTCTCAGTCTTCTGCAGCCATCCATCTCATGATTTCATCTCAGAAATGACAAATTATCCTATTATATAAATATTGAATCACTCTTTATTGAACAAGTGTCATCAACTCACAAGGATGTGTGACAGTATAATAATTATGAATGTTATCTATCATAAATACTAATTGTTAACAGTTTGGGGAAATAAGATTATAACGTTTTGTCACCAATCGCAAATAAATGTCATTTGTCTCATTAATATTGCATGTACCTTCAATAACTATCAAACAACGGAAATTTGTTTTTTAATGAAATGGATGTTTACTCGAGCATGGTACTCAATCATCCAGCTATGTGTTTCGTCTACCTGTCTGTCTGTCTGTCTGTCTGTTTGTTCGTCTCTGTACTTATCTGTCCTTGTCTGACTGCCTGTACATATGTATGTATGTATATATGTATGTATGTATGTATGTATGTATGTATGTATGTATGTATGTATGTATGTATGTATGTATGCATGCATGCATGCATGCATGCACGCACGCACGCACGCACGTGTGTGTGTATGCATGTATGCATGTATGTATGTATGTATGTATGTATGTATGTATGTATGTATGTATGCATCTATGTATGTATGTATGTATGTATGTATGTATGTATGTATGTATGTATAGCTCATCTTAAAAATCCTGGCTTCTGTTAAATCATGTCCCTGTGAAATCCTTTAAAAAGTCTTTAAAAAGTGAAGAAATTTAAGTAAGTCTTATTCTAAGAATGAAATCACAGTTAGGATATTCAGTGTAGCACAACAAGATGTGAATGAGAAAAACAAATTCAAAAACTTTTATTTGGAAAAGGTTACATTTATTTAACCCATTACAAAACTATTTAGATTACCACAAACTAGTACAGCAAGGTCATTGGCTTTTTCAACAACAAGTCGCCCTTTTTCGGCGAAATCTGAGTATCCTGTAGTTCTAAATACAAGTGTTTCCAGTACTGTTAGATAATGGCCTTTCAACAATTTATTTTTACAGAGAATCGAGAATAAATAAACAATGCGTCTCATTCCACAGACAACGTTTGAAGTCCCCATCTACAATTTGAGTCTTACTGATACACCTAGAAGGGGAGAAAATGAGAGTCAAAGCTACACACACGATAAATCATAATCATATTAACCGTTCTTTCCACAAGATTTTGTTCGCTTTCAGAAATACACAAAAGTGTGCATTTTATTTATAGTTTCAATTAGTGATGTCATTAACACTTCATACACGTTTTTCATTATAGTTTCCTGAGACTAAATAAGGTAATCACGAGCGGTTTGATTCATTCTCCAACGTTACATCATTAATTGTTACAGAAAAGTTAAGAGAGCTCCATTTGGGAGCCTGTAGAAAATAGCATGTCGTATGAAACAGTTTTAATTTGAAAAGATGTCATCCCTACAGAACAATACCTCAAACGCACTATACTAAAACCAACGAGTCACACACTTTTGTAACAAAAGTATCGAACTGATCACTGTCTCGCGTCAACCTCTCATGTTATAACACTAATTTCACACTTTCATAATATCTGATTCTGTCACAAACACCTTCTAATTTTACATCAGGTACTGGGATCCTCGAAGTTTTGGGAAATATATCAGACTACACACATTGTCCTTGATTAACTTCTAACCATTTGAGAACGAGTAACGGAGTACTTAGATTGAAGCTATTTGCCTAGGCCCAGTTGTAACATGGAGCTAGACTCTCAACAGTCGTCTTGACTTTTTTTGTAATGTATCGGAAAAAATCAGTTTTCTGTCCCTAGATTTATTTTCACAGCATGTGTTCATACTTCACATTCAGCTTATAACATATACATATATATTTTGCCTCATATGATGTCAGAATAACGTAACACAAAGTCCATTGCGGACATATTTGTGGTAGACATGACCTTTTGCAATAAAACAGTAAACTAAAAAAATGTAAAACACACTCCCCAAACATACCAAATTCGAATTTGTATTTTTGTAAAATACATTTTCAACTTACATACATAGATGTTTATTGATTTACATTGATACTAATATGTCGGTATGTATCTTATGACACTATTTTGATGTGTTCAATTATTACATTATAGCATGGTGGAATTTTTCCGTTCGCGCTTTACAAGTGTTGGCGATCAAATGGTTTTATTTTCAGTCTAGAAATTCAAAGTGAAAATGTCTTTTTGAAGAAAGTGATAAACACAATATCATGCCTATTTGTCCCTTTATTCAATAATTTATCATGATGTTCGTTTGCTATTGTATTCAGTGTCTTGATTATTTTCTACTATAGGTGGAAATAAGTGTTTTCTTGGCTGACCATAATAATTTCTGTAATGAGAAAATTATAATTCTAAAAGAGAGTGTTGACTATACGTAGCCTTAGGAATGGAATTATGATTAGAATTAAAATTATAATTCTAAAAGAGAGTGTTGACTATACGTAGCCTTAGGAATGGAATTATGATTAGTGAACATCTTTCAGTTATTGACAATCGTTTTAATTATCATTTTTAATAGCTATATATATAAAAGATCCTTATTCAGCACCAGGTATATTCACAATTCTTGCTGGACCAGAAGGTAAGTAATTTGTTTGCGAACAGTTTCAGTGTCTATCATTTTGTTCTCTTGCTCATTAAGTTTTTGACTTTCCACTTTGTCACTGACTATCCGTCTCTCGGTCCGTCTGTCCGCGCTTACATCAGTCATCATGAAATGCTTTGAACGTCTCATCTTACATCATAAACGGCCCGTACTATATATTGATCAGTTTG